>NW_022631232.1:204155-301281 GCF_010015895.1 Lontra canadensis
TTGATACTCCAGTTCTTTAAGGTGTAGAGACAGCTGGTGTGTTCTGGATTTTGTGGAGAAAGGGGAACCCTCTTACACTGTTAGTGGGAATGCAAGTTGGTGCAGGCACTTTGGAGAACAGTGTGGAGATTCCTCAAGAAATTAAAAATAGAACTTCCCTATGACCCTGCCATTGCACTACTGGGTATTTACCCCAAAGGTACAGATGTAGTGAAAAGAAGGGCCATCTCTACCCCAATGTTTATAGCAGCAATGGTCACGGTCGCCAAACTGTGGAAAGAACCAAGATGCCCTTCAACGGACGAATGGATAAGGGAGATGTGGTCCATATATACTATGGAGTATTATGCTTCCATCAGAAAGGATGAATACCCAACTTTTGTACCAACAAGGACGGGACTGGAAGAGATTATGCTGAGTGAAATAAGTCAAGCAGAGAGAGTCAATTATCATATGGTTTCACTTATTTGTGGAGCATAACAAATAGCATGGAGGACAAGGGGAGATGGAGAGGAGAAGGGAGTTGAGGGAAATTGGAAGGGGAGGTGAGCTATGAGAAACTGTGGACTCTGAAAAACAATCTGAGGGGTTTGAAGCGGGGGGTGGGGGTGGGAAGTTGTGGGAACCAGGTGGTGGGTATTAGGGAGGGCACGGATTGCAAGGAGCACTGGGTGTGGCGCAAAAATAATGAATACTGTTATGCTGAAAATAAATTTAAAAAAAATGCTAAAACAAAACAAATGAACCAGAATAGTGGGAATGAATTAAAAATAAAAGTTGTATCTATGAAAAAAAGATAGCTATAAAATACTACAATACTTGGAGGTTAAACAGCACATTTCTAAATAATGCATGAGTTAAAGAAGAAATCTCAAGAGAAATTCTGAACTAAACAAAAATTACAACTTATCAAGATTTGTGGGATATAATGAAATCAGTAAATAGAAATTTATAGTAGTGAGTGCATATATAAGAAAGATCTGGAGTCAATAATCTAAGCTTCTACCTTAGAAAACTAGAAAAAATATAGATCAAATTAAATCCAAAGTAAAAGAAAAGATATAATACAATTTAAAGCAGAAATCAGTGAAATTAAAAACAAGAAATCAATACAGAAAATCAATGAAATCAGAAGCTGGTTCTTTGAAAAGACCAATAAAATTGGAGGAGTTAAGAGTGGAGGAGAAGGAGACCCTAATTTTGTGTAGTCCCTAAAATTCAACTAGATAGTTACCAGATAATTCTGAGCACCTACAAAATCAGCCAAAGATCTGAGAAAAGAACTGTTGCTATTCTACAAATAGAAAAGTGACCACTTTTTGTAGGAAGTATGGAGAAATGAATCTGAGGCAATATATCATAAGATAAGTTGCAGGGGCTGGGTGGGGGGAGCCTCCATAACCCAGGTACTGGAAAGTACTATGAGCAGGGCAATGCAAAACCCGAACTTTAAGGAGTCTGCCTGAAAGGTGCTCAGGTGGCAAAGCAGGGCAGAATTCCAGGTAGGACAGCATGGACTTGAAAGAATTTGATAAATGCAAAAAGAATGGGGGTGTCTGAGTGCAGCAGAGACCCCAGGTAGCGGAGCAGGGAAACCGGCTGAAAACAGTGAGTCCAGGTGATGGCTTTCTCCTTGGTATTGCCATAAACCGTGAAATGCTACCAAGCTGGGAGACCACTCTCTGACCAGGCGCCCAGAAAATAGAACATCAGCAGGAGCCGCCTCCCTCCCCAGGGTGTGGATGCCCGCCTCAGGAGTCCATAAAGTTTGGAGAGTCCAAATGGAGTCACATGCCTGAGATAAAGATGCTCAGTTACAGACTGGGTGAACACAGAGTTAGGAGAGAAACCAGGAAGCCTAAGCAATTGAATGCTTTTCTGTGAGGGTACGTGAACTTTCAGCTCCTGGGCTAGAGATCGGAGCACCATTTTCATCCCCCCTATTAGTGCTAAAGGCCTTCAGGCACCAAAACAGAGCCACATAGTGCAATCCAGAGTCCCATACACTGAGCTGGGACTCCTGGCAAGGATGGTGCAACTCCGCCCAGGGAAAGACGCCTGAGAATCCCTCAAGAGGCCCCTCTCCCAGAAGACCAGCAGGAACGTCAGGCTAATACCAAGTTTATGGATCATAGAGAACTGCAAAACTCCAGTTCTTGGGGAAAACATTATATAGCATTTACGGTTTTTTCTTATTATTCTGTAGTTTTTCAGTTATATATATATATATATATTTTCCTTTTCAGCTATTTTATTTTATCAATTCTTTTTAAAGCCTTTTTTAATTTTCATTTTTACATTTACATTTTTTTTTTATTTTTGGCTTCCTTCATTGTATTCAATTCTGTGTGTGTGTGTGTGTGTGTTTGTGTGCGTATAAAGTTTTTCTTTCTTTCCTATTTTGGAATATAGTTTCTTCTAACACAGAGACCAAAATACACCCAGGATCTAGTTTATTGTTGTGTTCTGTTCTACTTTTTGTTTGATTTTTTTTCTCATGATTTCTTTGGTTTCTGTTTTCTTCTGATTTGTTCTGCATTTTTCAGGTGTTGCTGTTGCTATTTTTATATTTTCTCTCTCTCTCTCATCTATTCATTTCTGGACATATTGACAAGATGGAAAAACTCATCTCAAAAGGAATAACAGGAGGAAGTACCCACTGCCGGGGATTTAATCAATATGCATATAAGTTACCATATCAGAAACAAAATTCAAACCAACAATTATAAAGATACTAACTGGGCTTGAAAAAAGCATAGACAACACTACAGAATCCCTTACTAGAGAAATAAAAGAACTAAAATCTAATCAGGCCAAAATAAAAAGTGTGTGTGTGTGTGTGTGAAATATATATATATATATATATAACTAGAGGACATTATGAGAAGTGAAATAAGTCAATCAAAGAAAGACAATTATCATGATTTCATTCATATGTGGAATTTAAGAAACACAACAGAAGATCGTAGGGGAAGGGAGGGAAAAATAAAATAAGACAAAACCAGAGAGGGAGACAAACCATAAGAGACTCTCAATTTAAGGAAATAAACTGAGGGTTGCTAAAGGGGAGGTGGGTGGGGGTATGATATAACTGGATAGTGGGCATTAAGGGGGGCACATGATGTAGTGAACATTCGGGGATATATGCAACTGAAGAATCACTAATCTCTACCTCTGAAACTAATAATATACTATACACTAATTAATTGAATTTAAATTATAAAAAGAAAAGACAAATAAAATTGATAAGCCTCTAGCCCAGCTAACTAAGAAAAAAGGAAGAGGACACAAATTATCAATATCAGAGATGAAAAAGGAGACAACACTATAAATCCCATTGACATTAAAAAGATAATAAAAATACTATGAACAACTCTATATCAAGAAATTTTATAACCTAGTGAAATGGACTGATTCCTTGAAAGACTCAATCTTCCAAAACTCACACAATAAATGGACAATCTAAGTATGCCTAGATCTATTAAAGAAATTGAATCAGTAATTAATAACCTTCGAAAACAGAAAGCACCAGACCCAGAAGGGTTGGCTGGTGAATTCTACCAAAATTTAAGGAATAAATTATACCAACTTTCTACAAACTCTCAGAAGATAGAATCAGAGGGAATATTTCCTAATTCATTATATAAGAAAAGTAAATCACACACCAATTTATCTTATGAAAATACATGCAAAAATCTTCAACAAAATATTAGTATGTCAAATACATCATTCGTAACATATAAAAAGAATTATACACCATGACCAACTGGGATTTCTCCCAGGTATGCAAGGCTGGTTTGAACTCAGTTAATGTAATCCATCACATCAATAAACAAAAGAAGAAAAATCACATTATCATATTAATTGAGATGCAGAAAAAGCATTTGACAAACTCCAACACACATTCATGATTAAAACTCTCAGTTAACTCAAAGGGGAACTACCTAAATGTGATAAAGAATGTCCACAAAAAAACTTATAGGTAACTTTATACTTAATTGTGAAAAACTTGAAGTTTTCTCACTAAAATGAAGAATAAGGCAAGGATGTCTACTTTTACCACTGCTTTTCAACATCTAACTGAAAAGTTCTAACTAATGCAGTAAGATTAAAGGAGGAAGAACTAAAACTGTCTTTGTTCACAGATGACATGATCATCTATGTAGAAAATCTGAAAGAATCACAAAAAGTCTGGAAACCATCAAGAAAACAAAGAGGCAACCCACGGAATGGGAGAAGATATTTGCAAATGACAGTACAGACAAAAGATTGATATCCAGGATCTATAAAGAACTCCTCAAACTCAACACTCACAAAACAGATAATCATATCAAAAAATGGGCAGAAGATATGAACAGACACTTCTCCAATGAAGACATACAAATGGCTATCAGACACATGAAAAAATGTTCATCATCACTAGCCATCAGGGAGATTCAAATTAAAACCACATTCTCACCTCACACCAGTTAGAATGCCCTAAATTAGCAAGACAGGAAACAACATGTGTTGGAGGGGATGTGGAGAAAGGGGAACCCTCTTACACTGTTGGTGGGAATGCAAGTTGGTGCAGCCACTTTGGAGAACAGTGTGGAGATTCCTCAAGAAATTAAAAATAGAACTTCCCTATGACCCTGCCATTGCACTACTCGGTATTTACCCCAAAGACACAGAGGTAGTGAAAAGAAGGGCCATCTGTACCTCAATGTTTATAGCAGCAATGGCCACGGTTGCCAAACTGTGGAAAGAACCAAGATGCCCTTCAACGGACGAATGGATAAGGAAGATGTGGTCTATATACACTATGGAGTATTATGCCTCCATCAGAAAGGATGAATACCCAACTTTTGTAGCAACATGGCCGGGACTGGAAGAGATTATGCTGAGTGAAATAAGTCAAGCAGAGAGAGTCAATTATCATATGACTTCACTTATTTGTGGAGCATAACCAATAGCATGGAGGACATGGGGAGTTAGGAGAAGGCATTTGGGGGAAATTAGAAGGGGAGGTGAACAATGAGAGACTATGGACTCTGAAAAACAATCTGAAGGGTTTGAAGAGGTGGGGGGTGGGAGGTTGGGGGAACCAGGTGGTGGGTATTAAAGAGGGCACGGACTGCATGGAGCACTGGGTGTGGTACAAAAACAATGAATACTGTTATGCTGAAAATAAATTTTAAAAAAGTCTCCTGAAACTAACAAACAATTATAGCAATGTTGTAAAATGCAAAATAAACATACAAAATTCAATAGCTTCCCCATGTACCAGCAAAGAACAAGTGGAATTTGAAATTAAAAGCACAAGAATATATATATTAGCAACCCCAAAAAGGAAATACTTAGATACAAATCTAATGAAATATGTATAAGGTCTATATAGGAAAACTACAAAACTCTGATAAATGACCAAAGAACTAAATAAATGGAAAGATATCTCATGTCAATGACTAGGAAGGCTTGATAGTGTCAAGATGTCAGTCCTTCCCAACTTGATCTACAGATTGAATGTAACCCCAATCAAAACCTCAGGAGGAAATTTTGTGGAAACCAATACATTGATTCTAAGGTTTATGTGGAGAAGCAAAGATGCACAATAGCTGATACCATACATAAGGAGAAGAACAAAGTTGTAGGACAGACATTACTAGATTTTAAGGCATATGATAAAGTTATAGTTATCAAGACAGTGTATATTAATGAAGGTATAGTCAAATAGATCAATAGAACAGAATAGAGAGCCCAGAGATAGACCCAACATAAATATATTCAACTGGGCCACCTGGCTGGTTCTGTTGGTTAAGTGTCTGTCTTTAGCTCAGGTCATGATCTCAGGGTCCTGGGATCGAGTCCCACATCAGGCTTCCTGCTCACAGGGGAGTCTGCTTCTCTCTCTGCCCTTTCCACCTCTCATGCTCTCTCTCTCTCTCACTTTCTCCCAGGTATGCAAGGCTGGTTTGAACTCAGTTAATGTAATCCATCACATCAATAAACAAAAGAAGAAAAATCACATTATCATATTAATTGAGATGCAGAAAAAGCATTTGACAAACTCCAACACACATTCATGATTAAAACAAGATAACAAGAAAGCAAGAAAGAGTCTGCTTCTCTCTCTGCCCTTTCCACCTCTCATGCTCTCTCTCTCACTTTCTCTCTCAAATAAATAAAATCTTAAGATAAATAAATACATTCAACTGATTTTGAAAAAGGAGCAAAGGCAATACAATAGAGCACAGATACTCTTCAACAAATGGTACTGAAATAACTGGATATCAATATGCAAAAGAATGAATCTAGATATAGACCTTAAACCCCTCAAAAATTAACTTAGAATGGATGGATGATAAACCTAAATATAAAGAAGGTAACATAGGAAAAAATCTAGATGACCTCGGATATGATGATAACTTTTTATTTACTTTTTAAAAAAAGATTTTATTTATTTATTTGAGAGAGACAGAGATAGTGAGAGAGAACACAAGCAGGGAGGAGAGGGAGAAGGAGCCTCCACACTGAGCAGGGAGCCTGACGCCAGGCTTGATCCCAGGTCCCTGAAATCATGAACTGACCTGAAGGTAGATGCTTAAAGAACTGAGCCAGCCAAGAGTCCCTGATGATAACTTTTTAGACACGAAACTAAAAGCATGATCCATAAAGAAATAATTGACAAGCTGGATTTCATTGAAATGAAAATCTTCTTCTCTTAAAAAGACAAGACACAGATTTGGAGAAAATTTTTGTAGAAGATACATCTAATAAAAGGACTGTTAACCCAAAATACAAAAAGAATTCTTAGAATTTAACAATAAGAAAACAAGCAACCCAGTTAAAAAAATGGGCCAAAGACCTTAACCGACACCTCACCAAAAAGATACACAGATTGAAAGTAAGCATGTGAAAGGATGGTCCATATCATATATCATCAAGGAAATGCAACTTAAAATAAACTTAAAATAAAATACCACTACACACCTATGGCTAAAATCCAGAACACTAACAACATCAAATGATGCTAAGGATGTAATGCAGTAAGAATCCTCATTTACTGGCAATGAGAATACAAAATAGTATGGCCACCTTCAAAGACAGTTTAGCAGTTTCTTATAAAACTAAATATCCAATTACCATGCGATCCAAAAATCACGCTCCCCGGTATGTACTGAAAGGAGGTGAAAAGTTATGTCCTCACAAAAGTCTGCACACGAATGTTTATAGAAGTTTTAGTTATAATTGTCAAAACTTGGAAGCATCCAAGATGTCCTTTACTAAATAAACTGACAAGCAAACTGTCATACATCCAGACATTGGAATGTTATCAGTGATAGCAAGAAATGAACCATCAGGCAATTAGGACATGGGGGAACCATAAATGCATGTTATTAGGTGAAAGAAGGCAATCCGTAAAAGCAGTATACTGTATGATTTCAACTATACGACATTTTGAAAAAGACAAAATATAATGACAGTAAAAGGATCAGTGGTTGACAGGGTTTAGAAAGGGGAGAGGGATGAATTGGTGAAGCACAGACGATTTTTAGGGCAGTGAAAGTACTCTGTATAATACTATAATGGTAGATACATTTTTCCAAACCCATGAAATGCACACCACCAAGAATGAACCATAATAAACCATAAACTATGGCCTTTGGGTGATAATGATGTGTTAAAATAGCTTCATCAGTTAAAACAAATGTACCACTTTGATAATGTGCAGAGCATGGCATACATGGGAAATCTCTATACTTTCCACTCAGTTTTGTTATCTGCCTAAAACTGCTTTAAAAATAACATATATATATTTACATATATATAAAATAAGTATTTATGGGCTACATGTATTGAAAATGTCAAGAAACAATGGCTAACCAAATAGCTCTTGTACTCTGACTGAATCCTCTAAAATCATTTCCCACTAAAAGGAACCAGGCTTCCGTGGAGAAATGGCTGATTCCAGGTCTGGAAAAGGAATTATATCATGAATTATGGACCAAACTATCCTGTAGGAAAGTATATTAAAAAGATTCAGAAACCATTCTGAAGGAACTTCCACTGGCCAAACGTAGAACATTTTGAACACCAAAATAATTAATGACCACAATGGATTAAGACATCAAATATAAAGATCTATGATTTCATGATAACATTCTAACAAATAGCCAAACAAAATAAAACAAGCTCACTGTTCAGCTTTGGAGGATTCTAGTAAAATTTTCAAAATCATTATTTTGAAAAATGGAAATACTGTGAAAGAATTACACATTCATCCTTCCCTTCCTGTGCAAACCAAGTTTAGCAACACCTAAAAGTTGATAAGGTTAAGTTTCTTTATTAAAAGAATTTTAGCTAATGAATGCAGATGAAATCAGAATTAAAATATCACTATTTTGCAGTCTTTAATGAAATGCAGAGCCAGGCAACAATCTTCAGAGATTGCATAAAACATGAGATGAAAAGCACATGGGAAATTTTATAATCAATGGATCAGGCTAAGAATACTTCAACTCAGTGATGAATCTTAACATCATCCCAGGAGACAGCTAGACAAAATGAGCTTCATGGTGTAATACTATAGAACTAAACAACACCACATCTAAGGTACTCTTGCCAAAAACTCTTAATCTAAACAAGCCTCTAAATCAAATTATCAATTTAAAGTCAATAAAAAGGACCAGAAGAACATAATAAATAACTCAATAAGTATATAATTGGCAGAACCCCAAATTTAAATTCCACAGCACAGAAGATCCAGTTTTTTCAGCAAATAAATTAGAAGGTTAAAAAATGGACCTTCTTTAGATTAAAAGAAATGAAACACTTCAGAGAGAGTTAAAGAAAATTTAAAACAGAGAAACTGAAGTTAAATCCACAGTGACATACTACTTCATGCGCACCAGAACAACAAAAATGAAAAAGATGTTTTTCAGAAAAACAATCTGAGGGTTTTGAAGGGGCGGAGGGTGGGAGGTTGGGGGAGCCAGGTGGTGGGTGTTATGGAGGGCACGTATGGCATGGAGCACTGGGTGTGGTGCATAAACAATGAATTCTGTTATGCTGAAAATAAATTAATAAAAAAAATTCAATAGCTACAAAAAAAATGAAAAAGATGTAAAATACCAAGTGTTGACAAAAATTTGGAAAAAGTAGGACACTCACACACTGTTGGTAGGAACACACACCGGAACAACCCCTTGAAAAACTGCTTGGCAGTGTCTACTGAACTCAACAGGAGCATACCCTATGACTTAGAAATGTTGTTCTTTAGTATATGTCCAAGAGAAATGAAAATATATATGTCCATTGAAAAATATGTAAAAGAACATTCATAGCACCATTACTCAAAATAAGTAAAAAATGTAAAAATACGTAAATTCCCAAAACAGATATATTGTGAAATATCCACACCATGTACTTCTTACTATACCCCAATGAGAATGAACAATTTGCAACTATGGACGATGATAATGTAAATACACATTATGTTGACCGAAAGATCTCAGTCACAAAAGAGTACATGCTGCATGCATAATTCCAGGAATTTTTCTTCTCATCTCCCTATTTCTTTTTATTTGAAGAGACTTAGTGTCTTTGTATATTACTTGCAGGTTAACTTTATTATTTTTTATTTATTTTATTTTATTTTATTTTTTTACTTGCAGGTTAACTTTAAAGAAGCACATATCCTTTGAGCCCTTAGAGTAATTCACTGCACATAGGAACAAGGATAGTGCTATGTCTGATGTACAGAAACCTACCAGACAGGAAACAAACCTGGCCCCATAGGCTAAACTAACCCACTAACTCTAGGTGACCTTGGGTAAGTCACCACACCTCCTCTAGCTTCAGCTATCAAAAGGGGTCAAATCAGTCCTGCTCTCCATCCAATAAAGTCTAGAGCACAGAGCAACATGATTCCCATCTGAAAAGCACTAGGAGTTCATAAGAGGGAAAAAAAAATTCTCCATGAAAATCCAAGGAATTATTTTAACAGCTAATTTGTCTAATGCATAGTAACCATCATGATTATTCCTCTAGACACACTCCTCTTAGCCCTGTTCTTGACTATACCTCAACCATGGCCAATTAAGTCTTGAACTAAACACTACCACAATTTCTAACAGCTCAAAGCTACATCCCTAAGATGACCCTAAATCCCCTTAAAGTGATGGCCTGAGAAAACTCAGGTTGCCAGAAAAATTTACTATTTGTTCCAGCCAGCCCCAGAAGATACAGCCCCTCCCTCCAGCATCTGTGAAGAGTAGAAATCTAACTTGAATAAAGGCCGATTAGCAAACTCAGATGGGCAAAATCCACTTCCTTATTTTTGTAATTTTTTTTATTTCCTTGACTCTGCTGAGCCCCAACTTACTCACTCTGTTCCTTATTCCCTTATACTCCCTTTAAAATGCTCAGTCACCTCTGTACAAATTGAAGTTATGATGAGTTTACACTTGACTCTTGCCTGTTGCAAAAGTATATTACTGATTAAAATCTGTCCTTACCACTTTAACCAGGGTCTACCTTTGTTCATCTATGACACCCTTTTGTTTCTATAATTATTACCTTTTTGTTTTTCTTAAATAAATACCATCTGGTACATTGCAAATGCCTATTGAAGCATAGTTTCTACTCAAAGAGTTACAGATGGCCCTGACCTAACATCACCCATTGTAGGCTGACATAGTGCAACAAATGTCTTTTTCTTCTTCCTAAATGTACTGGTTAGGAACGTGGCTTCTGGAGACAGACCAGGTCCAAATCCTAGTTCTGTTGTGAGTCTGAATAGTTTTACTTCACCTTACCATCACTCAATTGCCTCGTGTATAAAATTAGGATTATGCAGTACTGTAGAAGACACAACATTCTTAAATAAATATTGCTTTGTATCTGGTCTTTACAAGGTTAAATAGTCCAGAATTCTATTATTTAAAAAATTCTACTGCAAAGATGTCAGGATACCTGGATCTCTGATCTTAGGAGATTGAAAGAAACTGTGCCTCAATTTCCTCTTCTTTTTTTTATTATGTTATGTTAGTCACCATACAGTACAACATTAATTTTTGATGTAATGTTGCATGATTCATTATTTGTGTATAACACCCAGTGCTCATTACAACACATGCCTTGCTTAATACCCATCATCAGTTTCCTCTTCTATAAAATGGAGAACACAATCACCCCTATGTCATGGGCTGTTTTAAGAATTGAGCTAATGCACAAAAATACTTAGAACACTGCTAGGTACACAATAAGAGCTCAAAAATGGTAGTTACTTTAAACAAATACAATATAAGATTTGTATAGTTTTATAGTTTGCATGTGTGTTTAATAAAGCATAATTTTTTACCACTGAATCCTATTCATCAAATGCTGCATCTCGTAAATCAATTTCACCATAACCACTGTTGGATACCTAACTAACTATCATGAGAACATCTCAAAAGCGCTTGGAACAACACACATCAAGAAATGGCACCACCATTTCTGCACTTGACTGAACAAAAAGCCAAGGGCTCATCCTTGATTCAGCCTTATCCTCACATACCCCCACCCACAATCACTGCAGGTCCCACCTGTCCGATTGCCAACATGCCCTATCCAAGACCACCCCTGTCCTTTGGACACTGTGGCAGCACTGGGCCAATCCATCCTCATCCCTCCCTTAGACTACTACAAGATTTTCTTAATGGTTATCCCTACAGCCATCTCATCCTGTCTAGTCCATTCTCATCACAGCAGCCAGAGTCACCCTGTAAGCACATAAATCAGATCATGTAACTCCCATACTGTAACACTCCACCATTAGAATGACTCTAATTTCCTTATATGGCCCAAGTGATGTGGCTCCTATCTGTCCTTTGACCTCATCTCTGACCATCTACACTTTGTCTGCCAAGCTCTATCTACTCAGGCTCCTCATCTGCTTCTGGCATAACTGGTACCACGCACATCACAAACCAAAGGACTAGCCCAGGCCTGATTTACTTTTATTGTTCAGGACTCAACTCATGTCACTTCCTAAGAAAGAACTTCACTGATAACCCATCCATAATAAGCCCTGTCCCCATCATTTCCTATTAAATGGATTCATTTATTTTCTTTAAAACACTCATTCCCACATGAAATTGTCCTGTTTATTGATTTGTTTACCTGTTTACTGCCAGTGACCCTGCCTGTCTTGTTCTGTGCTACATCCTAGTGCCTAGTTCAGTGTTTCATATGTAAATCTCAGAATAACTATTACTTACATGAAAGAATTGTTACCTATTTGACACACAAGAGCAGACACAGATATTTAAAAATGAGTTTCAGGAGAAGTTGACAAGGAAATTAGACATCAAAGGATTAAGAATTTTAAGAAGAGGTTGCTGCAAATTCACAGCAAGACTTATTTTTTTTTAATATTTTATTTATGGGTGCCTGGGTGGCTCAGTGGGTTAAAGCCTCTGCCTTCGGCTCAGGTCTTGATCCCGGAGTTCTGGGATTGAGCCCCACATCAGGCTCCCTGCTCCGCGGGGAGCCTGCTTCCTTCCTCCTCTCTCTCTGCCTGCCTCTCTGCCTGCTTGTGATCTCTGTCAAATAAATAAATAAAATCTTAAAAAAAAAGATTTTATTTATTTATTTGACAGAGAGATAGAGAACAAGCAGGGGGATGGGCAGAAGGAAAGGGAAAAGCAGGCTCCCCTCTGAGTAGGGAGCCCAATGAGGGACTTGATCCCAGGACCTTGGGATCATGACCTGAGCCAAAGGCCACTGCTCAACCAACTGAGCTACCCAGGTACCCTCACAGCAGGGCTTTTTAAACTTAGACGAGTACCAGAAACAACTGGAGGTATAACTCAAAATATCTCATTCTACATTCATGTTTCCAATTCAGCAGACCTAGAGTGGGCTCAGGAATCTAGAATTTAAACAAGAACTCACTGATGATTTTGATGAACTCTGAGGACTACAGTTGGAGAAATCCTGACCTAAGCATCTAACATTTGTCTACCATTAATTTCATAACTACCAGAGTTCAATGATATCTGAGGTGTCTCTGTTAATATAATTACTCAAAAGTACACTGGTCCTGGGGTGCCTGGGTGGTTCAGTGGGTTAAACCTTTGCCTTTGGCTCAGGTCATGATCTCAGGGTCCTGGGATCAAGCTCCACATCGGGCTTTCTGCTCAACAGGGAGCCTACTTTCCCCTCTCTCTCTGCCTGCCTCTCTGCCTACTTGTGCGCTCTCTCTCTGTCAAATAAATAAATAAAATCTTTTAAAAAAGTACGCTGGTCCTTCCCTCCCACCTATGACTACAGATTGCTTTCCCACATGGCATCACATTTACAGACCACAGTATTCCCAGGTGATTAGGAGAATTGGAGATTGTTATCCTGTTGTATAGAAACACTGAAAGAAGGATAGTGACTTCCCTAAATGGTCACAATGATAGAATATTAATCTCTTCACTCTTGGTCTAGGAACCAGTCTAGCATATTCAACATCACACTTTGTTCTTCTCTGTGGACTCCTATTTCAGGGGCTGAAAATTCACAGCCTTGTCTGCTGCTCCACTAGAAGGGAAAGTCAGGGGATCGACAACACGTGGAATACAGGAGAAAGTGAAAGGAAGGGAGAGCATATGAAACACAGAGGCCATGGGTGAGTATGTGCTTGCCTGTCCCCGTTCAGGTCACCGGAAGCTGTCCAGTGATGCTGTGCCACTTCCTCAGATCCATTCCATAACCCCTTCCCACACCCACACAGCAGTGACACGGAAGTTCTCACATCACAGAAATGTGAGCTCATCTCTGCTTACTGTTCCATATCCAAGTATTGTCTCTGGTACTCATGCTATGATGTTCATGTCAGAAACATTGCCCTGGGGCACCTGGGTGGCTCAGTGAGTTAAGCCTCTGCCTTCAGCTCAGGTCATGATCTCGGGGTCCCGGGATCAAGTCCTTCATCCAGTGCTCTGCTCAACAGGGAGCCTGCTTCCCCCTCTCTCTCTGCCTGCCTCTCTGCTTACTTGTGATCTCTGTCAAATAAATAAATAAAATCTTAAAAAAAAAAGAAACATTGTCTTGACAGAATTATGGAAGTTATATTGGAATGGAGAAATAGCATTTACTGAGGACCTACTAGATCCCACATGTTGTAGACATTTTCTCCTCAATTCCTCAAAGTCATGCTATGAGTTGGGCATCATAATTTTCTTTCTACAGATTAAAAGATAGCCTCAGGGAACAAAGTAAATGTTGAAAGAATTCTAGGGGCACCTGGGTGGTTCAGACAGTTAAGCGTCTGCCTTCAGCTCAAGTCATGATCCCAGGGTCCTGGGATTGAGTCCCACATCAGGCTCCCTGCTCAGCAAGGAGTCTGCTTGTCCCTCTGCCTGCTGCTCCCCCTGCTTGTACTCGCTCTCTCTCTCCCTCTCTCTATCTCTGTCAAATATATAAGTAAATATAATCTTTAAAAGAAAGAAAGAATTCTAAGGAAGTGTCAAAGGGACACAGGAGTCAACTTGAAGGGGCTTTCATTGGCCAATTCTGAAACATTTGAGCATAAAAATAAATAATTATAGAATCAGATGGTAACTCTTTCTGAAAAATTAGGAATCTACGAGTCATTCTGATATAAATTTTAAAAACAAATAAGTAGGCAGAAGAGAAAGCCCTACTTCCAGCCAAATTTCAGTTAATAAACCTGGAAGGTATGAGGAAATTAGAAAAACAACACTTGACAACCATGATCTTAATAAGGGATTCAGGCTAGAATTATAAAACAATGCTCAATTTCCACGAGATCCCACAGCAGTCATGGAGTCGCCATGGTAACCATGCTGGCCAAATGAAGGTGGAAAAAAACAACCACTGTGATTTGCTTCCTATTATGTGCTAGGAAGTGAACACGACTGACATGACCACAGTAATTAACCTGAAGTATTCCTCACAAGAAAGATTCCTGGCAGCTTCCACAATATACACATACATACAAACATACATACTCATATATGTACATGCTCTCTCCTTCTTCTGTGTCACCACTCAAGAACCCAGAATTCATCAGTTCTAAGGAAAAAAAAAAAGAAAACCCCACTATTCAACTGTTTCGATTCTAACCACACGTATAAAGTTGAAAGCTATTATAACTATTTTCTTTTAGTGACTGATTTTTCTGAAGATGACCTGTAGAATTGTCTCTATGACGTTCTCCCTAGCTTCAGTACATTGTCAATAATGTTGAAAAGCTGACATAGAAACACAGTCAAATGTTTGTTAGCCATCAGGTAGCTTTTTCATCTTAGAGTAGTCCGTCCTTTCAACCAAAAATACCCTGCAACAGCTATTATTAAACATTGGGCTGCTGACAGTTCAATGAAAATATAATAATTGGGAATTATATTTACAAAACAATGTCTTTTAAAATAACATCAAAAAGCATGAAATATTTACAGATCATCTGTCCACAGAAGTGCAAAGCCTGTTCACTAAACACTACAAAACATTGCTCAGAACAATTAAAGAAGACCTAAATAAATGGCGAGACAAGTGTCTTCATGGGTTGGACAATTCAGTATTATTTCAATGTTACATGTCCCTAAATACAGATCCATATATTCAATGCAATCCAATAAAAATCCTGGCAAATATTTTTAAAGAAATTGGCAGGCTTATTTGAAGTTTATATGGAAATGCAGAGGATCTAGACCATGAAAAACAACTCTGAAAAAGAGTCAAGTTAGAGGATGGACACTTCCAGATCTTAAGACTCTGAAACCTACCATAATAAAGACAGTGTGTTACTTGAATCAAGAGAGACAAGTAGATTGAAAAGAATAAAGAGTCCAGAAATAGACCCGCACATATACAGACAACTGATTTTTGAAAAAGGGGAGAAAGCAATTCAGTGGAGAAATGGAAGTCTTATCCACAAATTGTGTGGCGACAAGTGGATATCATATACACAAATCAAAATTGTGACCCATATATCACACTACATACAAAAGTCCACTCAAAATGGATCACAGATCTAATTATATATCCTAATGCTGTCAATCTTCAAGAAGAAACATAGGGAAAAGTCCTTGTGATCTTGAGTTAGAAGATTTCATAAAAGAGACACCAAAGCTATAACCTGTAAGTGAACTAATACATAAATTAGACTTCCTCCAAGTTAAAAAAAAAAATGCTCTTCTTAAGACACTGTTAAGAGAAAGAAAAAAATGAGGTACTAAGTTGGAGAAAATACTTGCAAATTACATATCTGACAAAGGACCTGTATCTAGAATATAGAAACTCTATATAAAAGTCAATTAGAAAATACATAGACACTATAATAAATAAATGGAGAATAGACACTTCACCAAACATGTAGACACTTCACCAAACATGTAGAAAGAGCAAATAAGCACACAAAAATATGCTCAACATAATAAGGGAATAGTAAATTAAAACTATGATTTGATTCCACTACACCCCATGAGAATGGTTATAATTAAAAAGATTGACCACGCCAAGCACTGGCAGGGTTGTGGAGGATGAAATGCACATACACTGCTGGTGGCAAGGAAAAAATGGTACAAGCAGTTTGGTAGTTTCTTAACAATGCCTATCTTAAATCTACCATGTGATCCAGCCATTGCACTCTTAAGTATTTACCCTGGGAGAAATACTAGAGAAAGAAAGCATATATCCATGTAAAAACGTATACAAAATGTTCATTAGAGCTTTAATTTTTTTTAAACGCAACACATTTCAAACAAGTTGTAGTCTATTTGTATACTAGGATAGTACTCATCAATTAAAAAATAATCAACTATTCATATGTGCAAAAAAAAGGGGGGTAAATCTAAATAAATGGGCTCAATGAAAAAAACCAGACCAAAACCAAACAAGCAAAAACAAAACAAAAAAACTTTATGATTCCATTTAAATAAAATTCTAGGACATGAAAACTAATCTATAGTAAGAAAAGATCAGTGCTTGCCTCGGTACATGGATGAGGGGCAGGCTAGGCGAAGGCCAAGTAATAAAGAACTGAAACTGTTATATACCCGGAAAGTAAACATAACTATATTTGTGAATACCTGGTTATTATAACAGATATGGCTGGATATAATAAATATTTAATAATAAACACTCTGAAGTATTTTTAAAAATATAAATTCTTATAACTGACATGTTTAATTATTTTAAAAAATTACTGGTTTCTTAAGTGTTCTATTATAAAATGAATAAAAAAGTAGCAGGCAGGAAACTATATTACATTCTCAATCTATATTACATTCTCAAATTGCTAAGAAGACTTTCTAATCCAATGTATTTTTCAACACCCATCTGGGAGAAACATGAGAATCACTGAATAATATTTCCCCAGGGAGAATAACTTAGGTATATTTATTCCAAATGCATGTTAAAGATCACATTCCTTCCTCAAGTTGGATAATTCAGTGCTTCACGGACAGAAGACTTCTCCAAGATGGGCCTCGAGGGCTACTACAAACCATGTAACTGCTGAAGGAATGACATTCCTCCTGCTAAACCTCTTCTCTTATGATCAGATCAAAGTAGCTTCTCTACTTCTAGGCTAGTTTGTGAACATCGCAGGAGCTATTCCACAACATGCTTTTGTTCAGATCTATGAACTTGCTTTGATCCAGGCGTCGTATTCCACCAGGAATGTGAGGTGTTGGGGTCTACTGAGGATGGCTGCCCTTGAATTTGGAGTAGAAGCTTCAGCAGCCATCAGGACTCAGGTCCTCAAAACCCGCCTCCTTCAGGCACCTGATATGTGCAGGGTCACCGGTATGAAGAATTACACAGGAAGAGACAGATCCAGCTATCACTATGCTTTACTGGTGTAACTAGGTGCCCTGTACCATGCTCGGCACTAAGTTACTGACAATGACACTGACACAACTGGGCGGTGGGCATAACAACCACATGTTTTAATGGGCTCTCACCAGGGCCCTTTTCTCCTCTTTTTCTTGCCTATCTCCTAACAACAAAATTGAAAAGGAATAAGAAATGGCCTGAATTCATACAGGCATTCCTGACCCTTCTCCCCACTCCCTTAGTAACCACGGGGCTACGGGCTTGCTCATTTATATCGCTGACTGCTCTCAGTGATCCTGCGGATAAAGTATCCTCATCTCCATGGTACAGAGGCGGAAGATAGGGGATTGGGCACAGAATCTTTTTACCTGTCTTCCCTCCCTAGCTCCTGCCTTTTGAGCAAAGCAACTCCAGGACACCCCTGGAGCAAGACCCACACACACTGGGCAGGACCCCAATGGCTTTACCTAAGAGGCAGCCCGGTTAAGCACCCCAAAGCGGGAAAGAGTTGGACCGGGATTCCTTTGTCTCCTCATACCCCCTGGAGGTTCAGCCCCCAGGGCGAGGACCCCCAACCTCAGCTGAGTCTCAAACATCTGAGGGCGGGAACTGTCTCTATGAAAAATTCGTCACGGCCTCCCCGTGACATCAGTTTTCTATGGCAACTGGGAAGCGCAGGCTTCTCCACTCCAGAAATGCTTCTGCAAGACTCACCCACTCCCTGGAATCTCGCTGAATGTAAAAACACCTTCAATCTTCGGGGAGCCATAGGAATTAGAGGCTCTAGACTGAAAGTAGGGCAGTTGTCGGAACTCTGCCCAGGGTGATGGAACAAAGAATGTTCCTGTCGTGAGAAATTTTGTTTGCTTTAAAGAGAGAGTAGGGGAGCATTATCAGCACACCCACCCCAGGGAGGTATCTCAGGGTTCTTGAACATGAGCTAGCCCTGGGAGGGTGAACATGTAAAGTTACTCGACATGCTAAGCAGTTAACCATCTGCGGCAGAAAACTGAAAGTTTATCTATAATCATGTGACTGAATGATCAGATACATACACAAAAGATGTCATTTAAGCAATGTGGAAATTATTTCAAAGAAGCAGGCCTAGAAGATTATAGTAATTTAGTAGGAAGAAACTTAGTCAATTGAACAATACATTGGTTTGTACGGGAGATAAATTATTCCATACGGAGGGGCATCCATATATAACCAAAATACTTTTAACCTCTCTATGTACCAGGACTTACCCCTTCAAATCCTTGGTGCTAAGTTGCCCTTATGGAGCAAAGTTCTGCTCTGCCCTCAGGAGTGGGTCTTATAATTGACCCCCTACTCTTCTCCTCTTTCTGTGTCTTGCTGGCTCTCAACTATTCCTGTGGGCTTGTTCCAAAATGCTCGGGCTTGGGCGCCTGGGAGGCTCAGTCATTAAGCGTCTGCCTTTGGCTCAGTGACTTCAGCATTTTCAGGGTCCTGGGATAGAGGCCCACATCCGGCTCACTGCTAGGCGGGAAGCCTGCTTTTCTCTCTCCCACTCCCCCTGCTTGTGTTCCTGCTTTCATTGTCTCTGTCAAATGAATAAATAAAATAGATAGAATACATAAATAAATAAGCAAATATATAGATATATCTCTATATATAGATACCATATATATTATATACGTAGGTATAGATATAGATATATCTGATGTATCTGTATCTATATCTATTATATATCTATGGTATTTGTCTTTCTCTAACTTATTTCACTTAGCATAATCCACTCTAGCTCCATTCACATCATTGCAAATGCAAATTCTTTTTGATGGATGAGTGATATATAGATATATATAGATACATAGATATAGATAGATATAGATATAGATACATGTCTATCTATATCTATATATATCACTTTTTCTTTATCCATTCATCAGTCAAAGGACATTTGGTCTCTTTCCATAGTTTGACTACTGTTGTTAATGCTGCTATGAACATTGGGGTGCAGGTACCCCTTGGAATCTGTATCCTTTTGGTAAATACCTAGTAGTACAATTGCTAGATCATAGGGTAGGTCTATTTTTAACTTTTAAAAATTTTATAATTTAAATTATATTTTAATTTTAAATTTAATTAATTTTATTTAATTTATAAAATTTTTAAAAAAATTATTTGAAGTTCAATTAGCCAACATGGAGTTCATCATTAGTTTCAGATGTAGTGTTCAATAATTTATCAGTTGTGTATAACTTTTCTAAGATTTTATTTTTATTTATTTGACAGAGAACAAGAACGAGAGCTATCACAGAGGGAAAGGGTGAATCAGACTCCCTGCTGAGCAGAGAACCTGACATGGGGCTCGATCCCAGGACCCAAGGAGCATGACCTGAGGTGAAAGCAGACGCTTAACCAACTGAGCCACCCAGGGACCCCTACTTTTAACTTTTTGAGGAACCTCTATACTGTTTTCCAGAGTGGCTGCACTAGTTTGCATTCCCACCACCAGTGTAAGAGGCTTCCCCTTTCTCCACATCCTCACCAACACCTGTTATTTCTTATGTTGTTAATTTTAGACATTCTGGCAGGTGTGAGGTGGTATCTCACCATGGTTTTGATTTGTATTTCCCTGATGATGAGTAATGTCGAGCATCTGTTTCATGTGTCTGTTAGCCATCTGGATGTCTTCTTTGGAAAAGTGTCTATTCATGTCTTCTGCCCATTTCTTAACTGGGTTATTGGCTTTTTGGGTGTTGAGTTTGATAAGTTTTTTATGAATTTTGGATGCTAACCCTTTATCAGAAATGTTGTTTGCAAATATCTTCTCCCATTGCATAGGCTGCCTTTTAGTTTTGTTGATTGTTTCACTGTGCAGAAACTTTATTTTGATGAAGTCCCAATAGTTCATTTTGGCTTTTGTTTCCCTTCCTTCTGGTGACATGTCTAGTAAGAAGTTGCTACGGCAGAAGTCAAAGAGGTTTTTGCTTGTGTTCTCCTCTAGGATTTTGGTTTCCTGTCTCACATTTAGGTCTTTTATTGATTTTGAATTTATTTTTGTGTATGGTGCTCCAGTTTCATTTTTCTGCATCTTGCTGTCCAGTTTACCCAACACCATTTGTTAAAGAGACTTTTTTTTCCCATTGGATATTCTTTCCTGTTTTGTTGAAGATTAATTGACAAGGTAGTTGTGGGCACATTTTTGGGTTCTCTTTCTATTCCATTGATCTACCTGTCTGTTTCTGTGCCAGTACCATACTGTCTTGATGATTACAGCTTTGCAATATAGCTTGAAATCTGGGATCGTGATGCCTTCAATTTTGTTTTTCTTTTTCAGAATTGCTTTGGCTATTTGGGGTCTTTTCTGGTTCCATACAAATTTTGGGATTGTTTGTTCTAGCTCTGTGCCTTGTTCTCTTTTAATACTCACCAGGGAATGTTCGGAGGATATGGCTTTCCAGGTTGCTCATTGACATTTTTAGCAACAGCATCTTAATCATTTGTCAGATAAGATTGACAAGGAGGCTCATCTTATAGAGGAGGATTGTAATTAGATTCTAAATTCCAAGAGTAGGGTGAAAATCATATATTGTAAAAATTTCCCATGGAGTTTTCCTCAAGAAGGAATTAAGGAAATGCTAAAAAAATATCTGCACATAAACCTATATGCAGACAATAGCCAAAATTTTAAAAGAATCTTACTAAGCCTTTAGCGATAAGAGAATCCCTATCTTATCCAATGATAAGAAACCACAGAAAAACAGGGAGCGCAACAAAACTGCATGTTTTGTATATCCATTTCTGCTTAAAAGATCACCCCCAAAACAGTAGCTATTTTTATCTCTCAGGATTCTGTGGGTTGACTGGTCTCAGCTGGGTATCTTTCTTCTCTATCTGGTGTCTGTTACCGGGAGCTGCTATCATCTGGAAGCTCCACTCAGCTGTGACATGCAAGAGAGCTCACTCAACAAGGATGACGAGCCATACTGGGATGAGGGCTTGGCTAGGGCTGTTGACTAGAGCATCTTGGTTCTACCCCACATAGCCCTCCATATGTAGGGTTGCCAAATTAAATTTAACTCAGATAAATTTGAATTTCAGATAAACAGTAAAAACTTTCTGATGAAAATATGTCTCATGCAATATTATTTTGTTTGTCTGAAATTCAAATTCACTTAGGCATCCTATTTTATGTATGTGTATTTACTAAATCTGACAACTCTGGGGGACAAGCCTGTAAATCTATAATTTTAAAGACCATCTGATATGACTCTTCCAATAGGGAAAGTCAGGGGAACACAAATACATTGAAGATAAAGACATAAAGTCATAATACCTCATGTTGGTGGAAAGAAAGGGCAACAGTCACTCACATACACTGTTGGTGTTAAATGGGTGTATCTGTTTTCTGAGGCCTATATTATTATAACTTAATAATTTGAATGGTCTTTGATAGAAGCCCTGTTCCCTTTTTTTTTTTAAAGATTTTATTTATTTGTTTATTCATGAGAGACAGAGAGAAAGACAGAGGCAGAGGAAAAGGCAGGCTCCCCACTGAGCAGGGAGCCCAATGTGGGACTCGATCCCAGGACCCTAGGATCAATGACCTGAACCAAAGGCAGACGCTTAACCATCTGAGCCACCCAGGCACCCCTGATAGAAGCCCTGTTTCCACAAGGAGGTTTCACGTGACAGTTTAGGAAAGGATCCCAAAGTTGGTTCTGACCTCCATTCAGGTTAATGGGCCCTGCTTGAGGGAGCAATTCAAGGAGCCATATGAGTTTCCTGCTCTGGAGAAGAAAGACAGCTATTATTTATGAACCAGATGGTTGAACTGGGCCCAGGTCCATATTCTTCCCTTAATGGCTGGATTTAATACACATGACAATCCTGGTAGTGAGGTACCACCATCCTCTCTTCATGGATGTGTGTCAGTACAAAGCATGTGCTCCTGAACACAGGCACATACAGCAAAGAGGTTGCTCTCCACACCTACTGCAGGAGCCAGGGGTGGAAGCTGGTATCCTGGGCACCTTTAGTTGCTGCTGGCAGAGCTTTAGCAAAGATATCAAGACACATAACTGCTGAAGTTTTTAATCTCTGCTCTGCTTTTTTTTACCCTCCCTGCAGTAGATAGCCAGGTTTGTGCCTCTTTCCCTTACCTCAGTGTATGTAGAAGGTGTCGGAAGACCATGTTTCTTCCATGCTTTGTGAAAACTTAAGTTTATGGAAAGGACTGGGCTTCTTGTGCCTGGTAGAGAGAAGAAGATGTCTGAGGACCCAAGAATGAAAGGAAGGAAAATTGTACTTAGACAGGGGTAAGATTAGAGATCAATATGTCCTTCTAGGAGGAAACTGAATGCTGTTCCATATCAATGCTTAAAATGGCTCCATGGATGGTCCACCCAGGCTGACAGCCAGCTGTGAGACAGATTGTCCTGTTTGAATTGAGGAATGGATGGCCCAGGGTCTGGGGGACTGAAACTACAGAACCAGCTGGGCAATGATCAACTCAGTCCTGAGCAGTGTGGACAGATGAGTAATGATGTAGAGGCCTCTCCACCTACATCAGGAGGATAAGTTCCATAAGTGAGACTGCTTTGTCAAAGGGCATAAACATTTAATAATTTTTAATACTTAACTATCTAGTTGAACTTTGAAATCTCTTTACTAATGTGTATTCCAACCCACTACAAGATGAGAGCACCTGGGCAAATCTGTGCAAACAATGGGTTTCGTGGAATTTTTATTACTTGCTAATCTGGTACTTGTTAGAATGTTAGATTACATTTTTCTCTATTTCCTTATAAATGGTACATTTCACATGTCCATTTCTAAATGCTCAGTTTTATGCTTACTTTATGGTTCCAAAAATATATTGGAATAATTCCTGAGTTTCAAAAGAAAAGCTGGTCATTGACTTTATATTTTTTTCATTGACTTTGTATTTATGCTGCATCCTGTTTACACTAAAACTGTGAAGCCATGAGAAATCCATACAGTGCTGGGGGAGAACACAGTGGTACAACCTCTTTATGGAGATATTTGGCAATATCTATGAGAAAAGGTCATGAGGTCTTGTCAGTTACTGCACTCTTCAGTCTGAACTGCAGAATCCAGGGCATATGTGCAGGTGTCACATGCTTAAAAATAGCAGAACAGTCCCAAGGTCACATTATTAGAGAAATCTTAGAAACACTATTTTCAGAGAGAAAAATCTCAATAAACAATACATAAATATATTACTTATATAATTAGATCTAAAAATATATAAAGCTGTTATGTGTTACACAGAGCATCTACTTTCTGTAATGTTTTACTTCGTAACTTTGGTTATATACATGTTTACCTATCATAGTATTTATTATAGCTTTTTAAAAGTCTGAAATATAACATATTTGACATGAATAAAGCTCTAATGGGCTTTATTTCTAGTTAGCAAGTAACCCAACATCCATTTAGAAATGCAGAATGTGCATTCAAATACCAATGTGAATATATTCACAACCTTCAACTACACCATGCACTATAAAAACTGTTATCATGGTAATGTATTTTCTCTAGTTATCATCTACATCCATACTTCATGGCTGAAACCTATACCCATTTATTAGCTCACAAGTCTGTAGTTCAGAAGCCTAGTACAGCATGATTGTGATTTCTCTTCAGGGTTTCAAAAAGCTGGAATCAAGGTGTCCGTGTAGGTTGGCCTGAGGTCTTTGGAGATTCTGGGGGAAATCCATTTCCAAGATCATTCTTGTTCCTCATAAGTGTTGGACTACAGTCCCAATCTCCTTGATGGCTGTCAGCTAGGAGTGTTCTCAGATCCTAGAGGCTATTCTAATTTTGTGCCACATGAACCCCTCCATATTTGAACCAGCAATAGTAAAGTGCATTTTTCTTGTGCTTTGAATCTCTTACTTCCCTTCATCTAAGTAGCCAAAGAAAGTTTCCTGCTTTTAAATGGTTTGATTAAGTCAGACCCACCTAGATACTCTCCATTTTGTCATATAATATAATGTAATTACAGAAGTGATATCTCCTCATATTCATTGATTTCACCTACACTCAAAGGGGAGAGGATTACCCAAGAATGAAGATCACTGGAGATTGCTTAGAACTATGCCTACCACATGTAGTTTCAGACAAAAAAATTAAAACAACACAAAAAATCTTTCAACCTTCAACTAGTGATGCCCATGCTTAAACTGGGTTTTTTTTAAGACTTTATTTATTTATTTATTTGACAGAGAGAGAGAGAGATCACAAGTAGGCAGAGAGGCAGCAGTGAGCAAGGGGGAAGCAGGCTCCCTGCTGGGCAGAGAGCCAGATGTGGGGCTCGATCCCAGGATTCTGAGATCACGACCTGAGCTGAAGGCAGAGGCTTAACCCACTGAACCACCCAGGTGCCCCTAAACTGGGTTTTTTGATCCAAATCTCAGACCACTGTTATAGAATTATAGACCATCATTGTGTTAGGGCTGAGGTCAGCATAGGGGGAGTGACTTATCCAAGGTTCTGTAGTCAGTGATGTGTCTGTTCTCCTGACTCCAGTCTTCCATCCAGCATCCATGTTATTTTGCTCTGTACTGTCTGTTCTGCCTGAGAATCAATGGGAAACTATTCCTCCAGTGTCAAAGTAGATGATAAGCTAAAGGTACAGGAAAGCATGTGCTTTAAAAGGAAATGGTGTAGTGACCTTTTCTCCTCCTTCTCCAACTTCCACAGGTAACTCATTCTGTAATTCAGAACTAGCACCAAAGCAAATATATTATATTTGGATATATTTCAGTTCTTGCTACTACCTTTCCAGATGCCCTCTATGTCAGTAATGATCTTTGATTAGGTCAGTGTCATCTCCTCTCTAGGAGGGAGGAGGCAGGTGGGCCAGGACTGATATATGCTCAAGTCCTACTACAGCCCATATGTATTTCACATGTTTTCTCATTTGCCTCCCAGGACAGGGCTGTGAGAAAGATATCATAGCTTCTATAATACAGATAACCAAGTTCAGGTGCATAGAATCTAAGTCATCTCTTCAGATAAATGAAAGGAATGGGTGAGGTTCTATCTCTTGCCTTCCCCACAATATAAAAAGCATTGTCCCATTTAGAAGATAATAGATTAATACTTCCCCAGTATTCTGTCCTCATGAGTATGTACTCAACAACCCCCTCTTGTTGAGTAAGATGATGATGATTAAACTCTGCCCTTGGGCTAAGAAGTCTGTCTACAGTGTCACATGGATTGGCTGTTCCCTGATGTCCCTCCCAGGCCCAGTGATCCCATTCCATTGACATCAGGCTTGGCCATGTGACTGGATGTGACCACTGAAATATAAGAGGAAATTGAATATTTCCCTTCCAGGCAGAAGTGTTAAGAACCGCTGAGGGATATTTGTCTTTCTCTTACCAATTTATTTCACTTAGCATAATACCCTCTAGTTCCATCCATGTCATTGTAAATGACAAGATTTTATTCATTTTGATGGCTGAGTGATATTCCATTGTGTGTGTATATATATATATATATATACACACATATATACACATATATATGTGTATATATATATATTTATATGTGGGATTTAAGAAACAAAACAGATAAACATAGGGGAAGGGAAAGAAAAATAAAATAAGATGAAAATGGAGGCAAACAATAAGAGAGGCTGAACTCTAGGAAACAAACGGAGTATTGGTGGAGGTGGGTAGGGGAAAGGGATAAGTGTGTGATGGGCATTAAAGAAAGCACTTGATGTAATGAGCACTGGGTGTTATATGCTGCTGATGAATAATTAAATTCTACTCTGAAGCTAATAATACAATATATGTTAACTAAATTGAATTTAAATAAAGAATTAAAAAAATAACCATTGTCAGTACTTTTTTCCCTCTGCCTCAGAAATATCACAGATTTTTTTATAAGGCAATTTAATTCACCCAATTTTCCAGTAATGCTAGAATGTGAGAATCAAGTGATAATATGAACGCTTATGAAGAGGAAGTTATATAGTTTATACCTAAATTTGACTTTCTGGAAGACAAATTCAAATCCCATGCTCTAAAACTGAATCAGTACCCAGGAGAAGGTGCAAACTTACCTAACATCATGCAGAAAATAGTCAACAGTTCCTTCTTTTTGCTCCATAGTGTTCTTCAGAAGATCCATCATCATTCTTTGTGCTTTCCTGGGAATTTGTCTTTACTGAGTGACAAGATGAACCCAGAAACCCAGTTTGTGTGCACCCCTGATGTTAACTCTCCAAGAGGCCAAAAGAGGTTAGTAAAGGTATATTGATTTTATGAAAATAAGAAAAGTTGGGGTACCTGGGTGGCTCAGTTAAGTTTCTGCTTTGGCTCAGGTCATGATCCCGGGGTCCTGGGATGGAGCCCCGTGTAGGGGTCCCTGCTCAGCAGGTAGTCTGCTTCTCCCTCTCCCTCTCCGTTTGCCCCTCCCCCTGTCTGTGCTCTCTATCTCCCTCACTCTCTCTCTAAAATAAATAAATAAAACCTTCAAAAAAAAGAAAATGAGAAAACGAGTTTTTCCCTATCCCACCTCCATAAAACAACTCTACAACACAGAAATGGCATTGACTCTTACACATATTGTGGGTCTCTATGAGTTTATTTTCCTTCCTGTCATCACATTTTCAGAAGCCATTTAGGACAGACACATGTATGCTGGTAAGGACAATGTAGTTTAGGTTAAAGTCATCTCAGAAGTAAAAGCTAGGAAGTGGGGTGCAAAGAAAACTAACACTTCAAGGGCCTATTACTGGTCAGAAATCATATTAGGAACTTTGCATACTGTATCTCTAACTACTTACAACTATTACAATTCTTTAAGTTAGGTGTCAGTAGTCCCTGTTAGAGCTCATTCCTCCCCCAAGACATGCCCTACTAATGGTCATAGAGGTTAAATACATTTTTCAAGGTCACATGCCTGGTAAGAGGCAGCATGATTATTCTAATCCAGGGTTGTTGGTCTCCAAAGTTCAGTTCCACCTTGAATATTTGTTAAATAAATGCAAATGGCTTAAAGAATTTAAAGTCATCAAGTCTTTTTCCATCTGCATATCAGTTCAACAACCTGAAGTAGGATCATTCTTATAAACTTCATCAAAATCTGCATTTTCAACCCAACTTTTATTGCTTAGGTTTTGCTTCCTTTATAAAAGGAATACATTTGGAGTGGTAGAACATGTAGACACTGGTTACACTACCACCAGGTATAGCCAGACCCAAAAGTAGTTTCAACATCAAGATGGCTAAATAAAGAGTGAAGATCCATAATAGTTTACATTTCTATGCCAGATACCTTTGCTAAATACTTCAATGACATTGACATATTTGATCTACACAACAGTCCTTTAAGGTTCTTATCATCATTTTTGGATCTTCATCATTATGGATCAAGGTACAGAGAGGTTAAGAAACTTGTCAAATGTTACAAGACTAGTGGGTAACAGAGGCAGGACCCTAGCTGGGACTGTGTGGTATCAAAGCCCACTGATACTAATCACAAACGTATCCTACCGTGTAACAACAAATATCTCTAGAGCCCACCCAGGACCTGGAAATCATGAATTTTTGTTTAACTGAACTGAACTTAATATGGCAAATGAATGAAGAATTCCAGTGAACCTATAGTATGACTCTTAAAATAATTCATTGGACTTACATGGAAAAGTAGTTCCCTTCTATAAACTCAAAGTGATTTTCTGGACAGGGTTGGCTTTATTCTATGGCCCCAACCTAGCTGGCTGAGAGAAAAGGCTTATCCTCTTTGATAGGTAAGGCCGCATAGAGTGAGGTCACTAATGCAAGGTCATCCCAGAATAATGAACAGTAGTCTGCCACCAGGACCCAAGAAGATCTGGCTGTAGTTCAGGGTCCTGCCCAAAATACATAGAAATAGCTTTTGATCCTATACAATTCCTCATCTTTCAAGGGTTCAGTGGACAAGAGCTCCTCTAATGTTATTTACAGGGAGAAGTAAGGGAACATGACAGCACACGCAACAAGAGAAAATCGGGTGATGATTTTCTTTCTTTTCCCCAATTCCTCCAGGGGAAGAGAGTAGAAATTGTATGTTTTCCAGAGTTTTCTCTCTTTGCTCCCTTTCCTACCTTTTGCCCCCATGCTTTGTGAGAGTAGAGGGATGTAGACAGAAGTCAGGAATGTGGGGTGCCCTGAGAGGGGAACAAAAAATTGGGAGATGCCTGACAACCAGAATGGCAAATCAGGAAACAAAAGCACTGGATCCCATGTTCTAGATGTTGGTTTATTCACCAAGCTCTCAGTCTCCTGTTTCTGTTTGCAATGCCATCACTCTACCACTTAGCAATGAAGCGCACACATGACAAAAATACCTATTTCCAAGGAAGGCAAAGAGGGTGAAGTGACTGACCCATGAGACATGAACATCACAGAGTTATTATTTTGGGTCTGGCATTGGGACATAAGGAGATCTCCTGTTTCTCTTTCTCTGGTGTGCTATCTAGCAGACACAGTATTAGGTTTTGATTTTGCCCATCAGGAGCTCAAAGAAACACTCTTATACAACAAGTGGGTAAGATGAGGGACTAAGAAAACACAGGAATGGGGTGGGTAGTGAATTCAGTCCCTGACCCTTAATTCCATGTGTGAGGTTACAGGATTCAATTGAATGAAAATGTAATTGTCTTATTCCCTTCCTCCAACTTATCAGAGCACTCATTCCACCACATAGAAATGACACAGACTCACAGTTAACAAAAATAGAAACATGTATGTATTTTTCTTCTTTTTTTCCACATTCTCCAGATCATGCTGCTCTTTAAGTATATTCACACCTATAGGTCACAGTCTCCTGCCTCCTCCACTGCTAGTAAGGTAAAGCTCTGCCAGACTCCTAACTCTCCACAGATCCACCCTCAGAAATTATGAGTCCCCCTTCCTTTTCCTTTCCAGTGTACCACTCATTTTCTGTCTTCCCAGGCCCACTGAGGCTGGAAGGAAAAGAGGCCAAAGCCCCATGTCAGGAAGTGACTGCACTGTCCCCACTGGACCATAGGATGCCACTAGATGTTTCCTGGTGAGCATTTTTCTGAGCCCAGTGGACAAAATCCAGAAGATCAGGGAGGTGGCAAAATCCACCTGTGGGAGAAAGCTGTTTCTGGGCAAGAACATGAAATCACAAAACTTGTTCAGTCCAGCAGTTTTAGACATGGAAAGGGTTAGTCAGAGAGTAAGGTGGTTCGTGCGGGTAGATTGTTTTTCTAAAATAATTAATTTAAGGGCTTTAAGATCCTAAAAGAATTAATTTAAGGCCTCCTGGCAAAGTGAGGGGAGTTATCATTATTGAGGGCTGCACAAAGGGCTCCTGAGAAATTACCCCTGCTCCCTGTGAGCAGTTGTGGAAGCAGATTGGAAAGAGGGCCCTTGGATGAAGTCTCTCCTCAAGGTTCCTGAGGCAAGGGGAACCTATGTTCAGCATAATCTACCCAAAGCAAGAGTAAGGCTCTGTGGTAAAGCCCAGAAGGATATAACCGCATGTGGTAAGGCAGTGGTTGGACACTTCCAATGAAAGCTGCAGCACTCCTGATGTGCTGGCAGAAAAGAATCACAACTCACTCTTCAGTACACAATGAGGAACACTAAATAAGTCAGCCAGTGAACAAGGTCGTTGTCAAATTAGCAGTAGCTCCTCCACCCAAGGCTGAACTGAAAGCTCTGAGTCTGAGGAGCAGGTCTGAGTGCTAGGGTAATAAGGGAGGTTTCAGGGTGAACACAACAGGCAGGTAATAATGAAGCCACCCCGTTGCCAGGCCAACAGACATTGAACTCCTCTGGTCACACGCCCTTTAAACCTCTGGCCCAAATCACCCATCACTGTGAATTTAGACTGAGTGAAGAGGGGACAACAACCTGAAAGGTTTGTGGCTGTGGGAAGACTCCTCTTCTAGCACAAAATGATGAACTCCCTGATGCTGGCGAAGTAAAGAGAGCGCCTTCTTTGTGTGAACTACCCATCCATCACAATGGGTGGTTGGTCAGATATGATTCCCTATCACTGTTTCATGTTGCAGCTGATTCTTTCTCTTCTGCTCCTCATCACCTTAGCGTCACGCATGGCCTTTCATGTTTGGAAACAACTTTGGACAACTTAACTCCAGGAGAGGCAGCCTCTTTAAGATGACAGATTCTCAAACTCAGTTGTCATCTGCCACTCTCAGAAGAACAAAGAACACACTGAAAGGGAGATTATGTAGTTCCTTAGCATCACCTTTTGGTACTGAATAGCTGGCTCTGGTTTTGCTCACAAAACCATGGATCTCCTCGCCATCTGACATAAGAGCAGAAAACATAAAGAAACAGCAGATTTATTTGTCTCTGCCTCTGTGTATTTTTATCATTATCTACTTAAAAGTTTCTCATTTTGTACAGGTGTTGTAAGTAACTTTTACTGTAAATACTCCTTTCTGTGTGACAGGGATTGTGTTAAGTGCTAATCATCTAATCTTCACTACAAGCCTATGAGGTAGGTACCATTTTTATGCCTGCTTTACCCAAGAGGAAATGGAGGCTGGAGGGTTTGTCCACAGCACAGCTAATTTTAAGTGGCAAGGATGGGACTCATACCCAGACCATATGACCCCAGACACACACTCCCAATCCTTGGGATATTCCCTGGTGAGCGGGGTGTGTGACAGTCTTCTGTAACCCTTGGGTGTACAAACTGGGGACATGGGATGATTTCTCTGGCTCCCTCAGTTTTCCCTTAGCTTAACATGAACTCCTTTGGGGCTGTAGCCTGGTGCAGACTCAACACAACCAAGCCTCTTAACATTTCATAAGTAGCCTCATGACACTTGTATAGAGCAGAGGAATCCTTTACACATCAGCAAATAATGTTTTATTTTATTTTTAAGATATTCTTTGGAACACGTTCCTTTGCAAATTCTTGTGGAAGTTTTTGCAATGATATGGATGGAACTAGAGGGTATTATGCTAAGTGAAATAAGTCAATTAGAGAAAGACAATTATCATATGATCTCACTGATATGCGGAATTTAAGAAACACAGCAGAGGATCATAGGGGAAGACAGGGAAAAAAATGAAACAAGATGAAACCAGATAGGTAGACAAACCGTAAGAGACTCTTAATCTCAGGAAACAAACTGAGGGTTTCTGGAGGGGAGGCGGGGGTGGATGGGATGGCTGGGTGATGGACATTAGAGAGGATATGTGTTGTGACTGCTGTGTGTTGTGTAAGACTGAAGAATCACAGGGGTGCCGGGGTGGCTCAGTGGGTTAAGCCTCTGCCTTCAGCTCAGGTCATGATCTCAGGGACCTGGGATCAAGCCCCACATCGGGCTCTCTGCTCAGCGGGAAGCCTGCTTCTCCCTCTCTCTCTGCCTGCCTCTCTGTCTACTTATGATCTCTCTCTCTCTGTCAAATAAATAAATAAAATCTTTTTTTAAAAAAGACTGAAGAATCACAGACCTGTGCCCCTGAAACCAATAGTATATTATATGTCAATAAGAAAATAAAATAAAAATAAAATGATAAATGGATAGCAGCAACAACATAAAAGATAACAAAATGTAAGTTCTTTCAGGTTTACTGCATAGGCAATCATATCACCTGAAAATAGAGACAGTTTTTATGTATATATAGATATAGATATTTATACATGTATAAATACATGTATAAATATCTATATCTATATCTATATATACATGTTTTAAGAGAAGTAGAGGTGGGGGAAAGGAAGAACAGAGGGCAGAGGAGAGAAAGAATCTTAAGCAGCCTCCACACCGAGCACACAGCCAACGTGGGGCTCAATCCCACAACCCCAAGATCATGACCTGAGTCGAAACCAGACACCCAAACGACTAAGCCACGCAGGTGCCCTGGGACGGTTTTCTTTCTTCCTCCATTTCTTCTTTACCAATTTGCATGCCTTTCGTTTCATTTTCTTGCCTTCCTGCAATGGCTAGAACTTCCAGCACTAGGTTGAATAATATGAAGAGAGCAACATTCTTGTCTTGCTGCCTATTTTAGGAAGACAACATTAGGTCTTTTACCTTAAGTTCAGTCTTATCTGTACAATTTGTCAATATTCTGTATAAAGTGGAGGAAGTTTTCTCTATTCCTAACTAACAGAATTTTTATCATTAAATGGTTTGAATTTTGTCAAATGCTTTTCTGTGTCAATTGAAACAATAATATTTTTTTACTTTGTGGATTACACTAATTGCTTTTTGAATGTTGAATCAGCCTTGTATCTCAGGAATAAACCCCATTTGGTCCTAGTGAATACACATCTAGACCCCACATATTTTTATGTATTGTGTTCTCAGTTTATTACTCTGTTCAAAATATTTTATAATTCCTTTTGTGAGGTCCTCACTGATCCATGGATTATTTATAATCATGTTTAAATTTCAAATATAAGAGGATTTTTCTGATATTTTTTGTTATTTATTATTAAATTAATTCAGTTGCCTACAGTGACCACACTCTAAGATTTAATCCTCTTATGTTTTTGAAACTTATTTATTTAAAAATACGTTTGAATGTTATTTAATGTTCCATGTTCAATTGTAAGTAATATTTTTTCTGCTGTTGTTGGGTGGATAGTTCTACAAATTTCAATTAAGTCAAGTTGATAATGTTGTTCAACTTTTTTTTTTTACTTAATGGATTTAGAGCAGTTTCAGATTTATAGAAATAGTAAATTGAAAGTATAGAGTACCCTTATACATCCTACCCACTCCCAAGATTCCCCTATTATTAACATGTTGCATTAGCATGGTACATTTGTTAAAATTGATGAACCAATACTAATACATTATTATTAACTAAAATCCAGAGTTTATATTAGGGTTCACTCTTTAGTATTATACATATTATTCATTTTAACAAATGTATAATCCACCATTATGGATACAGAATAGTTTCACTGTCCTAAAAATCGCCTGTGCTCCATCTTTTCAACTTTGCTTTATCTCCCCTGAATCCTTGGCAACCACTGATCTCTTTACTGTCTCCACAATTTTGCCTTTTCTAGAATGTCAAACAGTTGGAATCATATACTGCAGACCTTTTCCAAATTGGTTTCTATCACTTAACAATATGCATTAAAGTATCCTCCATGTCTTTTTGTGGCTTGATAGCTCATGTATTTCTATTACTGAATAATATTCTATTTATGGAGAAAGCACATTTTGTTTATTCATTCACCTATTGAAGAACATCTTGGTGGCTTTCATGTTTTGGCAATTATAAACTAGTATAAACATCTGTGTGCAAATTTTTCTGTGATGATGTTCAGATTTTTATATCCTTATCTTTTTTTGATCTACTTGTTCTAACAATTATTGAGAGAGAAGCATTGAAATCTACAACAATAATTGCAGATTTGTCTATTTTTCTTTTCAGTATTATCAGGATTTGCTTTGAGCATTTGAATCTATTTATTGGGTGCAACATATTTAGGATATCTATGAACTTTTGATGAATTAATTCTTCTGTCATAAAAATGTCTTTGTTTTTCTGTAGTAATATGGCTTGTTCTGAAGTATACTTTGTCTAATATGAGTATAACCACTCTGCCTTTCTTATGATTAGTGTTTTCCTTGGAATATACTTTTCTATCCTTTGAGTTTAGCCTGTATGTAGCTTTATATTTAAAGTCCATTTCTTGTAGAGCGCATATGTTTGGGTCTTGCTTTTTATCTGGTCAGACAAATTAGCTTTTTAATTGGTGTGTTCATGACACTTTATGTTTAATGTAATTTTCAACAGAATTTGGTTCGATTTTACCATTTTGTTCTTTTTTTCTATTTGATTGTGTCTCTTTTTTCACATTTTCCCTCTTTTCCTGACTTTGTCTGAATTACTTAAACATTTTTAGTATGTTATCTCCTCTATTGGCTTGTTATTATGCTGTTTTATTTTTACTAGTTTCCCTGGTGTTTACGTGCTGTATTTCTAACATATTACTATCTACTTCCAAATAATAATTTTGCACTTCATTTATAAATGTTAAGAATCTTATAATAATCATATTGTTTTCTTGACTTTTATTTTATTATTTTTGTCATATATTTTTTGATATATATATAAATTCTACACTGTATTTATACTATTTCAGTTTTTAAAATAATCTTTCAAATATTGAATATAGAGGGACACCTGGGTGGCACAGTCAGTTAAACATCTGCCTTCAGCTCGGGTCATGATCCCAGGCTTCTGGGATGGAGTCCCGTGTCACGCTCCTTGCTCAACAGGGAGCCTGCTTCTCCCTCTGCTGGCCGTTCCCCTTGCTTGTGCTCTATCTCTGACAAATAAATAAATAAATAAATAAAATCTTAAAAAAATAAAATTCAAATACTGAAAATAGAGAAAGAATATATTTACACATATATTTGGTGCTTTTTAGTCCTTTGCACATATTCAAGGTTCTGGCATTATTTTCCTTCAGTCTTAAGTACATTTTAAAAAATATTTCTTGTATTGCTGGTCTACAGGCAACAAACTGTTCTAAGGCTTTGTTGAATACTAAAGCATTTGTTCATTATTTTGTTCATAAATATTTGTGATATTTACACAGAATATCTAATTTTAGTTTGACAGTATTTTTAGCACTTCAAATACCTTTCCAATGTACTCTGGCTTTCTATTGTACTTTTTAAAAATATTTTATTTATTTGTCAGAGAGAGACAGAGAGAGCACAAGCAGGGGGAGCAGCAGGCAGAAGGAGAAGCAGATTTCCTGCTGAGCAAGGAGCACTATGCAGGACTCAACTGCAGGACCCTGGGATCATGACATGAGCGGAAGGCAGATGCTTAGCCGACTGAGCCACCCAGGCACCCCACCGGCACTGTTTCTGATAAGTAATCTACACATGGTCATTTTTTTCTTTGTCTTCCTTCACATTTTGTGTCATATTTATCCAGCTTCTTTTAAGATTTTTCTCTTTATTACTAGTTTTCAGATATTTCATCATTATATGCTTTGGTGTGGTCTTATTTTTATTTGTGTTTTCCTACATATTTTCAGAGGTTTTCTTAGATCTTTGGGTTTTTCATTTTCCTTGAACTTGGGAATAGTTCTGTCATTACTTTTTTCAAATATATTTTCTGCTCCCTAATTATAGATACATTAGACATCTTGATATTATCCCACTGAAGAAGTTCTTGATTTTTTCTATTTCTATGCTGCTGACACAATGATCTTTTTTTCTGCAGTGTCTAATATGCTGTTAATCTGAACAAATAAAAATTTTATTCAGAAACTATATATATATTTATTTATTTATATTATTTTAATTGACATATAATGTATTATTTGCCCCAGGGGTACAGGTCTGCAAATCATCAGGCTTACACATTTCACAGCTCTCACCATATCACATAACCTCTGCAATGTCCATAACCCAACCACCCTCTCCCTAACTCTTCTCCCCCCAAGAGCCTTCAGTTTGTTTTGTGAGATTAAGAGTCTCTTATGGTTTGTCTCCCTCCTGATTCCACCTTTAGAAACTGTATTTTTTAATCTCTAAAAGCTTCATTTGTTATCTTTTATATCTGCCATTTCACTCCTCATTATATTAATATTTCCTTCACATCCTTGGGCATATTTATAGTAGCTGTTTCTATTGATTACTTTTTCCCTTGATTATTGGTCATATTTTCCTACCATTTGTGTATTGCTAATAATTTTTTATTAGATACTGGCCATTGTAAATTTTATGTGGTTGAATAACTGAATTATGTTTTGTTCATTTAAAGGGTGCTAGATTTCACTCTGGCAGGCAGACACCTTAACAACAGGTTTCACTCTATTATACTATTATTAAAGTTGATATAATTTGTATAATATACTTTCAATATTCTCTTAGGTTCACCCTTTCTCTTCTTATATTCAACGTGACTCTTACATAACCATCTTATAGGTTTGCTTTTATTTAGAATAGTGAGGGACAGAGCAGAGATTTAAGTACTAGTACTAACAAGTTCCAACATCTGGACTCTTGGAACTTGAGCTATATTGCTTCCCTAATTTTGCAAATCCTCTCTTCTCAGTCTCCATGTTCAAAAACATTTAAGGGATCCACTTACCTTTTATCTCTCCCATAAAATATTCATCCATACAACAAATATCTATCTTCTCCCCATAGCTGAGGAGGGTGTTAATTTTCTACTGGATAGCTTTTCTCTGTGTTTTTATTTCTTCATAGTTTTTGTTCCCCCCAATTTCATCTTTCTTATAAAAGATTGACTTACAATGATGACCTCTCTAGTCCTTAATACCAGAGACTACATTTTTTTCCTTTGCTTCTTTCCTTGTTGGTTTCCAACATCGATTGCCTGATATCACCATTATGCTCAGTTTTATTCAATATGAGAGAATGTATGATTCCTTTTAGAAGAAACAATGGGATTAGGATTTGCCACTAATATATCTAGAAAACAAAAAAAATTAAATTATATTTCAGAAAATAGCTAACAGCATCCAGCTGTTCCAATTGTCATTTTGATGGATTTATTACTTATTTTATTAAGAACATGAGAGCATTAAGAGCATGAGAGCACTGATTCTGGTGCCCAACAGTTTTGGCCAACTCTAGGTTTTGCAACCTACTAGGTTTTGCAACTTACTAGCTATACAATCTCAGGTAATCTGTTTCACCTTCAAGTGGACACTGGGCAATGAGGTCTGTGATCCCTGAGAGACTGGGAACAAATGAGGTTATTCTTATGATTACCCCAGCCTACTTCCTAGAGAAAGTTTTCAGGCTGCAGTGCAAGGAATGGAAATCCAGGGAGAGACCAGTGGTATACCATGGATCAATGTAAGAAGTTAGGAACTAGGGAGGCAAAGGTGCTAGAGTTTGAAGGGCAGAGTATCAAAAAGAAAAGAGCTCACAGAGAAAGAATTTCAATGATCTGCTCAATGTCCTATTTGAATAATTATCTGAGTAGTCTATGGCCATACAACCTTGAACCACCCAATCTCGTCCGAATAATTATCTGAGTATTGATCATTAAATGCCTGTGAGAAAACTACCCCACACCAAGAAAAGAACCACCCCAAAATGACTAAAGGGAACAATTTAAGTTCACACATGTTTAGGAATAGTGTTACATTCCTAATAGCCAGACTTGAAGACCTCATAATTCATGGGACATTAGATAGAGTACTCAGAAGGATTTTCCTCATTAGTGGAGTACAATTAACCCTAAACACTACTCTAGTGCAGCCTTACAAAGATTAAAATCAAGAACCTAAAATATCAAACTGTTTACATGTAATTTAACTGTAGCCCAGAATTTACAGGGATCCAAAAACATCTCGCACTCAAAAGTTAAAATTAACAATGTCTGGCATCCATACAATACCCAGGCCTGAAAAGAAGCAGGAAAATCTAACCCACCATGAGGAGAAAAATCAATAAAAACTGACTAAGATATGAAAAAGATGGCAAAATTAGACAAGGGCATTAAAAGCGATATTATAACTGAATTGCATATGTTCAAGAAGCTGTGGGGCACCTGGGAGGCTCAGCTTGTTAAACTTCTGCCTTTGGCTCAGGTCATGACCTCAGGGTCCTGGGATTGAGTGCCATGGGGGTTTCCTGCTCAGCGGGGAATCTGCTTTTCCCTCTCCCTCTCCCCCTCCCCCACTCCGTTCATGCTCTCTCCCTCAAATAAACAAATAAATAAATAAAGTCTTTTTTTTAAAAAGCTAGAGGAAAGTCTTAATATGTTTAGTAGAGACATGGAATATAAAAATATATGAGACCCAAACTGAACATCTAGAGATTAAAAACTACAATGTCTGAAATGGAAAACATGTTAGACCTCGTTAAAGGCATATTAGACATTGCAGAAGAAAAGATAAGTGAAGATGAACACATAGCAATAGAAATAATTCAAAATGAAGTATAGAGGGAAAAAGACTGAAAAAAATGAACAGAGCATTACCAGGTTGGACAACAATATTAATGATTAATACTCTAAATGGATATGGTCTAAGCCCTCTAATCACATGACAGAGATCATCACAATGGATGAAAAACAAGACTCAGCCTCTAATATCTGAATATCTGAAGAGAGGGCTGGTTGCACACACACAAAACCACAAACACATATTGGAATAAAAAAGGCCTTTTTGTTAAAAATATACATATACCATGGTCCAAACATCACTAAGATAGTGCCCACATAAACTAGTCCTCTAAATCAAGTAGATAGTCTTTGTGTACACATCAGTAGGAGACAAACTGGGATATTGCCACATTAAGCCATCCAGAGAAAGCTATAGTGATGTGGTAGGGTAAGGTGGGGGGGTGGTATGTGGCTCACCCCAGCAGAGGAACAGTGTTGGCTTCTGGCACGTACTTTGGATGCTACTTCCAACAACCAATGGGAATCTGAAGGACTTGTATCCCGCATGGGCTGATGAACATAAGAAGCAGTTAAATACAGCTCACTCACATGCTCTTTACCTCTTTTGGTTCTCACAGCAGCCCTGGAAATTATCATCTCCATTTTACCAACGAACAGAGTAAAGTGAAATGAGGGATTGTCATGGTACTAACTACTAGGTTTATATTACTAGCTAAATAATCCAGAAGTAATTTGATATTTATTATTATTGTTTGTTGCTTTTTCAACAGTTTTCATAAAGTCCTTCACTATCTTTGATTTACACATTTAGTTTGCTTCCCCTTTTAAAAATTAAAGCTTATTATAATTAGAAAGTAAGGAGTATTTATTAGAGGAAATAATGAAAACCTAAAATTGATTTATACTGATGTAATCTCAGTAAACAGGATGTTGAAAGTAAGATTTAAACTTTTTCTTAATACATTTTCTCTTCTGTTCCAAAGCAACAACAACAAAAGCCACTTTAGAATGCATATATCACAATCCGAAACACAATAAAGCTCTTTTCATTTGTGGGAAAATGATTATTGGCATACATCTGAGGATTTCTCTCTTCATACAAAATTCACTAAACAGAAACTATTTTTTGTCAGCTTGTGCAAGGAAGAGTAATTCTCTAAATACACAAATTTTAAGTTTTCAAACAACATTTGGGAGAAAATTTAAAATACAAATAAATATTAAGATTTTTGAATTGATAAGGATGTCATATTTATTTGGTTATGTATATTTATATCACTTAGAAAGCATTACAACTGGTTATACATGATATAGTAACTCCATTACATGCAATCTGCTTGAAAATTTTAAAATGGAGCCCTTCTAATCAAAATCAGCATGTTTATTACATGATATATGGGATGTCAGGAAAGGAGACAGAGATTAGACATGGGATTTTGTCCATTTCATTCATGTATGCTAGTCCTTTTTCCACTCATGGGACTTTTAAGTTTCATAGATAAATAGTTCTCTCCTGTTTTATTAAATATATTCGCTCAATGGTCCTAAATTTGCCAACTGAGAGTGGACCTGCTAAAATGTGATGACTTATTTTCACAGTTTTGAAAAACAGAAGCTAATTGAAAGTTGGTCAAATGTGATCCAATTAGTTTTGAAGAGCGGAGAAGAAAGATGAAAAAATAAACATAAAAAGCTAACTGTCTCATTGGAGGGCTTTGAAAGAGGAAGTATTCCTCTTAAGAGGCTGTGAGCCTGGCTTTATCAGAAGTAAATATAATAGTAAAAAAATTTACAAGTATTTTCTTTGGATAACTGACTTATGGTTTTGTTTATATTCTTCCTTGTATTTTCTGCATAATCCAAATATGTATAATGACCTTGTATTACATAAATTATAGAAGTAGTACATTTTTTTAAAGTTTTTATTTATTTATTTGACAGAGAGAGATCACAAGTAGGCAGAGAGGCAGGCAGAGAGAGAGGGGGAAGCAGGCTCCCTGCTGAGCAGAGAGCCGGATGTGGGGCTCCATCCCAGGACCCTGAGATCATGACCTGAGCTGAAGGCAGAGGCTTAACCCACTGAGCCACCCAGGCGCCCCTAGAAGTAGTACATTTTTTTAAATGTTCCTCACAGAAACTTTTAAAACATGAGGGTGCAAAGAAATAAATCACCCATATAGATCAAATAATTGTTTGTACATTATTTTAGATAAAGCACAATTAAGAAATTTAATATTAATAATCAAATTAACAAAAGAATAATTAAATGATTGTTATTAAATATTTGCTATAGGGGAACCTGGGTGGCTCAGTCAGTTAAGCATCTGCCTTTAGCTCAGATCAAGATCCCGGACTCCTGGGATGGAGCCCTGCATGGGGCTCCCTGCTCAGAAGGAATCTGCTTCTCCCTCTTCCCTGTCCCTCCTCCCCACCCCCGCTTGTGCTTGCACACTCTCTCTCTCGTTCTCAAATAAATAAAATCTTTTAAAAAATAATAAATAAAATAAAATATTTACTGTATCCAGGACCATACTAGAAACTGAGCTCCAGGGTGATTAAGATAAAATCACTGGTGTAAAAGGGCACAGGCTTGCACAGAATTGATAATGCCTAGCTTATTTAATAATTTATTTCTTGTTAATAATAGATTCATGATAATGTGTTAATTTAAGATAAAAAGCAGTACTAGAGGGACACCTGGGTGGCTCAGTCAGTTAGGCAACTATTTCAGCTCAGGTCATGATGCCTGGGTCCTGGGATTGAGTCTCATATTGGGCTCCCAGCTCAGCGGGGAGCCTGCTTCTCCCTCCGCCTGCTGCTCTCCCTGTTTGTGCTCACTCATTCTCTCTGACAAATAAATAAATAAAATCTTTTTTAAAAAAGCAGTACTAGTTTATAGATACATATTGATTTTTTAATGCAATCTTTGGAATTATATTTTAGAAAGGTATATTCATTGTATTATCAAATAAGCAAGGTAATTTAGATCACAGTTTGTAAAATGCCGTAATCACTGTTAGTATTTCCCTATCCTATGTTGTCATAACTCTGATGCATCAGAATCACCTGAGGAACTGTCAAAACAGTAGTTCCTGATCAGGTGATTCAAGAGGTGATAATGGGGGTTGAAAGTGGGAAGGGCACCCAAGTGTCAGCATTTTTAACATTTTCCCTAGGTAATTATGATGCAAGTAAGGGGTCTGTGTTTACATAAATACGGGTATATACAAGATTTTTTAAAATAAATTACAAATCTTGGGGGTGCCTGGGTGGCCCAATCAGTTAAATGACCAAGTCTTGGTTTTAGCTCAGGTAATGACTCATGGTGTGAGATCAAACCCTGCACTGGGTCTCTCCCTCCTGCTCTGCCTCTCCTCCTGGCTTGCTCTTGCTTTCTAAAATAAGTAAAATCTTTTTTTTAAAGAAGAAATTACAGATTTTGGTGGATCTCTTATTTTATTTTATGAGAGAGAGAGAGCATGTGAGAGTGAGCAGGGGGAGGAGCGGAGAGGGAGAAAGAGAATCCAAGCAGACTCCACGCTGAGGTCAGAGCCCTATGCAGAGCTCCATCCTGAGACCATGAGATCACGCCCTGAGTTGAAACCAAGAGTCAGGACAATTAACTGACTGTGCCAGTGAGGTGCCCCAGAAATTATAGATTTTGGTTTAGAGACTTTTCTTGCCATGTTCCTCTGGAAATTAAAAGTAATAATTTCCAAGTAACTACTTGCCTTAGTACACTTAATTAAGGTAGTCCGTTAGGAAAAATATTAAGCTGGGTTCCTAACTCCACTATAGTTAACCAGTCAAAATGAATAATTAAGTATATGTTATATCAGGCACTACACTAGAAACTGAGCTCCAGGATGTTTAAGACATAATTATTGTCTTAAGTAGGGCATGCACTCACTTAAAAATTATAATGCCAAATAAAATATTTAATATAATGCCAAATATTTAATAGTTTTTAAGAACTTACAAAGCAATTTCATGTTTCAGGTGTGGAAGGGGTAGAACAGGAGTGTTTCAGCTTAAAAAAAAAATGTGTCCACCTAATGTAATTTGGGTATCTTCTGGGTAAGTCTGTTAAACTGGTTGGGTAGGTCTGCCCAGATTCTCTTTTGAGAAAATCCCTCCAAAGGGTAAAAACACAGGCAAAACAAAGATTTCAGACTGTTTGTGTTTGGGAGGTTTGAAGTAATGTTAATTCCAGACACAGGATGGTGGGACATCTAGATAGATCTCCTGAGCTAGGGCCCAACACATTCATGTCTGAGTTCTCTGAAGAGGAAGAGCACAAAAATAATACCAAAAAGGTCTATTTTATTAAGAACCAACAAAAGACCAAGAACCATAGGAATGGTACTCATTGAATCTAACTTTAAAGGTGAGGGAGAAAGACATTCTCCAGACTTCTATAGGAGTCAAAGGGGCAAGGTTTAGCTCACCAGGGAATCAAGAGAAATCAATGGGTTTTTATTACCTTGAGGACTCTATCAGCAATGGAAACAGAATCAGAACCAAGAAGGTTAAGTATGCTTCACCGACATGGTACTAATTAGGGGAGAAGTATAGCAAATATCAGAGAAATGACAAGGTGGAAGCCATCTATTTTTGCCCTTTGGACTTCAGAGCATAGGTGAAAACTCCCTTTAGTCCTTCCCAAGTACCTGATGGAGTTACATAGCAGGCAGCCCAACAGAGTTCCACACCTCATTTATTCCACTCAGCTGCCCTGTAAGGCAAGCATTATTCCCCATTTCACAAAAGAGAAGATTGATTTTTAAAAGGAATGTATCTCAGGACACCTGGGTGGCCCCGTCAGTTAAGCATCTGCCTTTGGCTCAGGTCATGATCTCAGGATCCTGGGATGGAGCCCGGCATCAGACTTCCTGCTCAGTGGGGAGCCTTCTTCCCTCTCTCCCTCTACTGTTCCCCCTACTTTTCTCTCTCTGTAAAAACATATAAAATCTTTTTAAAAAATAATAAAAAAAATAAAAGGAATATATCTGTAATAAAAGGAGGGTTTATTCTTTCAATTAAAACTGGAAAATTCTTAAAAGTTCACTCTTAAAGTTTTTTGAACCAGTATTATATACCTGTACAATATTTGGACTCCCTGAAAATGTTTTTGCTTCTAAAACTCCAGATAATAAAAGGAAAAACTCACATATTATCCAACTATAGAGAAATGGGACCTAATTAACATCTGAGACATCTTATTTCTGATTGGGGGGGTCACAGAATATATACATATGCTTCTAAATGAAACAATAATAAATGTATAGATTGCTTTTTAATTGCTTTATTAACTTGACACTTTTTCATGCAATTGGGTAACTCTACTGTTGACAGAAACTTCGACTGGGTGCCAAGGCAATCTTCAACTGGAATCTGGTAACACAGAATCCACCTGACACACGGAAATTACATAAGGTTCACAGCAAACGGATCAGTAAAGGTATCAGGAAAATGCAAGGAAAAAGAAAACAGTGTTGAATCACAGTATTAATCTCATGGAAAATGGCAGGAATCAAGGCATAAGGCAAAATTCATCATGATGGTCATGGTGATTAGAGAGCTCCCCCATCAGGATACGCAGACAATTCCTCAACTGCAGCTCCCTAAGTTTTCTCCTGATTTCTCTCATCTCCTCCATGAACATTTCCATATCATCTCCATCTCCACCCATCCCATCATTGACCTGCCTATTGGGTATGGCCCATCGGAAATTAGGAGCAAGTCGGCGAGCCTGTCCCCGTCTATTATTTCCCGCAGGTTGGTGTCCTTCTCCCCCTCCCAAAGGGCGGTCTTCCTCTCCATTCTGCATGGGCTGCTCCATTTCTTCGTTTTCCTGGTGGATATTTGCCATGAGATTTTTTTTCCTGGTTGTTTTTCTTTGAACACAAGTAAGACAAAGGCAAGGAGAGAGACTGAATGCTTGGTGCACTGACCAACAGAATTCAGAGCTCTGATATCTAAAGTTTTGTAAATTTTTATTTTTTTCCCACCTTAGGAGCTTCAGGCGTCCTCTAGGAGGCCTCAGAATCGAGCCCCTCCCTCCAGCTCTCTCCTTTTCCCCCTCCCCCAAAGCCCACCATTTTTCCTTTCCCAAGATTCTTTCCCCAAGCTCCGCAGGCACCAAAATGGAGGACGGGGTGGCGGGGAGGAGATGAGGTAAATGGGAGGGGGGTCTCAAACTGGGCTCTGCACCTGCCCCCGCACACTGTCCCCAGCACCGACCTGGGCCTATCCTTGCTGTCTCCTTCTCCCGATTCTCGCCGTGAGGGCGCCGCCGCGACACTTGACACTTACACCCGCAAACCTGCAGAGGGCCGACGTGGAGAGAGCGGAGACTGGCCAAGCGCTTGGCGCCGACCCGCCACCACCTGGTCCCTTCCGGGTCCCGGGTCCCCCTGCCACCCCTATGTGCATCCCCCGCCCTCACCCCTAACCTCCCCCCCCCCACCCCGCCCCGGAGGCTCACCATTTTACTGTAAGAACTCGGGGGTGATTTCCAATCGCTTTTAGTTGCTCTGCTGCCCTCCCGGCCGCCCCAGCACCCCCACCCCAGGGGGCCACTACTGATGTTCCCCAGAATGCCGGGTGTGGAGAAAGCTGGTAGGAACCCTCTGCGCCGATCCCCCTGCGCTGGCCTCCGGGGTAGGCCGACCACAGCCGCCCTGGGCTCGGCGCGCGGGCCTCGGAGCACTTACCTGCTCCGCTTTCCTTGGGCCCTATGCCAGCCCGCCAGGCGCAGGACAGCGGGGAACCGGTACCCAGACGCGAGTGACGACTGCACCGAAGGCTGCGTCGCTCTGCAGCTCCAGGTCACGTGAGCGCCCCGCGTCACCAACGCGCTCGCCCCCCAACTCCGGCGGTTTGTGCGGCGGGAATACCCGCCCACTCCGCTAGCCTCGCGCACACGCACAACAACCCCCTCCGCCTGTTTCTGCTCAGCTGCACCGCACTGCCCGGTCACTCAGCTTGGTCGTCTCCAATTTGAGGGCCGGCTAGTGCCTCACCTCCCCGCGCTTGGAGTCTACTCTTCTCCGGTTACCGGGAAGGGTCTGCAACAACCTCCACCCCTTCCGCTCCTGCCCCGGACCTTGAGTTAGAAAAATAAATGTCTTTAGGAAAGCAGCATTTATTATTAAAAGAATATTTAGTAGGTGTTTGTTGTGATAAAGGAACCAAAAGAGTTACATGCACTGAGACCAGACAGGCCTATTTTAATAAACAAAAGTGACTAAAAATTTGGGGAACAGGATTGAAATGTGGTTAAAGAATCCCATTACCCAGTAGAAAAAGGGGGAGGAGCTTGACAGAAAGAGTACTATTGAGACAGCTACTGGGGGGAAAAACCTGTTGTGTAATTTTGCAACCTGTTCTGTAATTTTGCCTTAACTAGTTATCCCTTAATCGAACCGTGGAGATGTCAGATTCCCATCAGAGGAAGCTCTTTGCTAAAATCTTTTTCCATGTCACCATCATATAGCTTACATGTATTTGGCTAGAAATGCGCCCAGTTGTATTGTAGTTATTATCCTATTTTTCTCTCATTATACCCTCCTGCATGAATTCCAGGTTTGGGAGATGGTAGGCTCTGTGTGGGTATCTCTGTTCCAGCCTAGAATAGTTCTCTGTGTGTCTTCTTGAGGCTCTGTTGCTGCAATCTTACTATAGTTCTCTTTTTCTCTAAATTTAAGCAATTACTGATAAATCGAAACTAAGTATTAAGAATATAGGAAATTACTCCTACTCTAACTTGTCTGAAATAATAACAGAGCTATAAGACTAAGATGTCTGAATGTGAAAGCAACTAATATTCATCACCTCATTATCTATTAGAGAGCTTTTCTTTATTTCAAGGACTACAAATATCTTGAGATACCAGAGACCCACGACCATTCGCTCTTATTGTTTAAGACTCTGGTAGAAAAGAAGTTCTGTCCTGTATAGTTTCCTAAAGTGATTAATTGAGCTGGACTATATATGGGCCAAGAGCATTCCCTTGACCCTCCTAGCTTCAGATTTTAGCTAGTACCATTCCTACCTTCCCTTAGACTTTGGGATGAACTTAGAGGAATAGTAGGAGACTTACTTATCATTGTTGATGAGATGACTTTACCTTGCCTTACTGTTGCTAGTCCCATGTAAATTCCACTGATAATACAATTTTAGCACCTCGCAAGGTCCTAGGGCCCAGTAGACTCTTTTGGCTCAAGGATTGTGGCTCACATGGTCACAGGTAACATATATGTGAGTGAAGCCAGCTGAGCAGGAATCTGGTTAAACTGAAGAGCACATGCTCTATCAATATGGGGACAGTCTTATTTGTTTTCTCACCTTTTCTCACACTTGCCCAGTTCCATTTGGCTGACTTGATAACATATTGGCTTTATGACTATTGTGTGCCTGTGGCTGTCATCTGCAGCATAACATGTAGCTCTTCCAAGTTTCTACTGATAGGTAATAACTTTCCCAAAATTCACTGGTGTAAACTACAACTGATATTTATGCTTACAGATTCTATGAGTCAGAAATTCAGAAAGTACATATCAGGGACTACCCTTCTCTGCTTCAGGACATCTGCAGCCTCAGCTACAATGGCTTGGCTGAGGATATCTTGAAAGGCTATAGGTGACTCAAACAGCTGAATCCTACAACAGCTGAGACTGAGATGGCTTAAGGACAGGTTCATTTGGGACTATCAACCAAAGTTCCCGTATATAGCCTGTCCAACATGGCCATCTCAGGGCTTTTAAAGCAAGTCTTCCTGTAAACGAGGTGGAAGCTATATGGCCTTTTATGACCAAACCTTGGAAGTCACATGGGATCAAATTTGATACTTCTCTGGTCAAAATAATCATAAGTCCTCTTCTAAGATTCAAGGGGAGGGACTATAGATTCCAACTTTTGATGAAAGGACTGCCAAATAACTGGTAGCCATGTTTTAAAACCATCACACACCTTACTGTTATGTGCCTCTTACAATCTTTTTTTTACCCTCCGGCTAGACAAGGCAGTCAATATGTTAAGTGACACCTGTTTGATTACAGTTATTAAGTACAAAATAATTTTTGAGTAGGACCTAACATGGAATTTCCACAGCCTTGTTCCACCCATATTTTTCCTACCTTAAGGATTTCTAAGATTAATTTTTTAAAAAGATTCTATTTATTTATTTATTTGTCAGAGAGAGAGAGAGAGAGCGCGTGAGAGCACAAGCAAGGGGAGCCACAAGCAGAGATGAAGCAGGCTCCCTGGCAGGCAAGGAGCCCAATGTGGGACTTGATCCCAGGATTCTGGGATCATGACCTGAACCAAAGGCAGTGGCTTAAGCAACTAAGCCACCCAGGTGTCCCCTAGGAAATTAATTTTTACTAGAAAAAAGTTTAGGATGTTTGTCTGCAATTATCCACCTGTGTACTGATTGGATATTGATGTACAAATCATCAGAAAGGATTGGAAATAGAACAAAATAAACTGTGAGGCCAAAAGAATGGATTAACCAATTTACAGAACATTAGATTTTATAGTCATGTTTTCTATGCCTTTGCCTAATTTTGGATTTACAGAGTATGATTCGTAGTATCACTTGCAGTCCTGAGCTTTCACAGATCGTGTATTGTTAAAACTAGAATAACCTCAGAGCACCTGGGTGGCTCAGTAGGTTAAGCATCTGCCTTCGGCTCAGGTCATGATCCTGGGGTCCTGGGATGGAGCCCCTGCATTAGGGCTCCCTGCTCAGCAGGGAGTCTGCTTCTCCCTCTCCTTCTGCCCCCCATCCTCTCTCTCTCACTTTGCTCTCTATCTAAAATAATTAAATAAAATCTTTTAAAAAACCTACAAAAACCCTAGAATTATTTTCATTCAAGAGGCTATTTTAGAAATTGGGAAACTGAGAAAAAGTAAGAGTCTTGCCTAAATTTACCAAAGAAGATAGTGGCAGAACTAGAAATAGAGCCACCTATGCTTTCTTGGCTAATACTGTTGATTTGTTTGTTTATCTCTCTCTCTCTCTCTCTCTCTATATATATATATATATCTCACATACCTTGTAGGTTTATGCATTTTGTATATAAAATTAAAGGAAATGCACTAATATTTTATTTATAAGTGCTCTTGGCTTTTGTGGTGATGGGTGATAAGCTATAATAATAAATCTTCTAAATTATGATTATTCACATTTTCCAAATATTATTCTACAATAAATAAAGAGAATAAGCAAGATCTGAGAATAAGAAAGAAATTATTTTTAAAGACTAGTAAAACCAATAATTTTTATGTATTGGTAGTACAGATGATTTTTATATATCTCTAACAGAAGAGTAAACTCTGTCACACACACATGGGCACACCTCTTCCCATTCTCCCTTCTTCCTCTTCCCCTTACACTCTTATTCCAGCTCCTGAGTCAGGGGCTACATTTCCTATCGTGTGTCTGAGACTCAAGCATTAGTCACATGACAATATCTTGTACCATATTTTATACTTAAAAACCTATGCTCAGTGACTTTATGCCCTTGCTTCTCACTCATCCCTTCCCATTTAGCTGTCCTCATCTTTGAGATGAAAAATGCATTTCTGATGCTGGTCATCAGGTGTTGATTACCCCTATCAGCTAAATTATCTTCAAGGAAAATGTATCCTTTTTGTAAGTAGAAGAAAAAATAATTATTTTTTCTTTTAAATTCAAGTTATGAAATAGCATGTACAGAATTAGCCCAGTTTTTTAAAACATATATAGTGATGAAAATAAACAACATGACCTAGCAATTGCACTACTGGGTATTTACCCTAAAGATACAAATGCAGTAATCCGAAGGGGCACATGAACCCTAATGTTTATAGCAGCAATGTCCACAATAGCCAAACTATGGAAAGAGCCTAGATGTCAGTCAACAGATGACTGGATAAAGAAGATGTGATATATATATATATATATATCTATATATATAGATATATATATATATATATATAGATATATCTATATCTATCTATCTATCTATATATGAATATTATACAGCCATCAAAAAACCCCAAAATGTTTCCATTTGCAACAATGTGGATGGAACTAGAGGGTATTATGCTAAGTGAAATAAATCAGTAAGAGAAAGACAATTATCATAAGTTCTCACCGATATGAGGAATTTGAGAAACGAGACAGAGGATCATAGGGGAAGGGAGGGGAAAATGAGACAAGATGAAACCAGAGAGGGAGACAAACATAAGAGACTCTTAATCTCAGGAAACAAACTGAGGGTTGCTGCAGGGTGTGGAGGGGAGGGATAGGGTTGCTGGATGATGGATACTGGGGAAGATATGTGCTATGGTGAGTGCTGTGAATTGTGTAAGACTGATGAATCACAGACCTGTACCCCTGAAACAAATAATACATTATATGTTAATAAAAAAATAAAAATAAAAAAAATAAACAGCATTGGGATGCCTGGGTGGCTGAGTCAGTTAAGCATCTGCCTTTGGCTGAGGTCATGATCCTGGGGTCCTGGGATCGAGTCCTGCATTGGGGTCCTTGCTTAGCGAGGAGCCTGCTTCTCCCTCTGCCTGCCACACCCCCTGTTTGTGTTCTCTTGCTCTCTATCTCTCTGACAAATAAATAATAAAATATTTTTTAAAAAAGAAAAATAAGCAGCACTTATATAAATGCTGATATATGCCTGGCATTTTGTGTGTGTGTGTATATGTATATACACACACATTAATATATTCATATATATTATTGTATTATACATATACACATATAATATATACATGTATGATGTATGATAATATATGTATATATAATTATATATTATATATACTCATTATTGCATTTTATTCTCCCCCAAATCCTATGAGATAGGTGCTAAAATACTATCCTCTCATTTTATAAATAAGAGTATAAGACAGCAAGGGTAAGCAATAGATGGGAAATGATAGAACAGGAATTCAAATTCATATAGTGTGGTTCCTAAGTCCATGCTCTTAACCTCTACTCAGTTTCATTTATTAATAAGTCCCAAATATATATCTCATTCATTCTTTTATCCATCCATTGTTTAAGCCCTTTTCTGTGCTAAGCACTGCCTGCCCATTTCATATCTCAGTCTCACTACCATATTTAGGAGTGATTCTAAGAACATAAGACTTTCCATTTAATAAAAATGTAAGAACTATACTTTCAGTTCAACCATAATTAATTGAGCATCTACTACATGCCAGGCAAGGCCTTGGATATATAAAAGAGAACACAGTAGATATAGCTTTTGTATTCTTTTGGAGTTCATGATTTAATGGGAGAAAACCAGAGAAAGAGTATAATAAGCACTTAAGGGGCAGTTGGAGTACTTAAGAGAACAATCCATTTGCCAAGGAAGTCTTCCAGGAAGAAGCAATGTGAAGAAGGTCAATTTCTGGAGTGACAGTATGAGGAGTTCTATAGACCCGCTCTCCAGTGAAACTGTTAAAATTACAAAAACAAAACAATTTAAAGCCTCTGGAAATTGTCTTAAGGGCGTATATCAAGTAGAGAAACATCTATTTAAGAGAATCTATTAAAATTCGATAAAAGGGGTGCCTGGGTGGCTCAGTCGTTAAGTGTCTGCCTTCGGCTCAGGTCATGATCCCAGGGTCCTGGGATCAAGCCCCACATCGAGCTCCCTGCTCAGGGGGAAGCCTGCTTCTCCCTCACCCACTCCCCCTGCTTGTGTTCGCTCTCTCACTTTGTCTTTCTCTGTCAAATAAATAAATAAAATCTTTTTTAAAAAGTCCATAAGAAAGTGAGAGTCTTTGCTTTTTGAACTTAGACCTTTCCCTACCTTCTCACTCCCAGGTCAGGGAGGCATAAACTGCACTCCTCACCATCAGCGAAGAACATAGAGCATCCTCTTCCTACAGCACCCAGGTATGGACCTTTCTTCCTGGGAACAGGAGGACATCAGCATTTCTCATCCTGCCCTAACTACTGATATTGTAAGGTCAAGCTCCAGGAGAGTGCATTTGAGAGGTGAATGCTCTCTCCTTCCAGCAAGCCCCCACTGATAGAATGGAGGCTGTCCTGTAAGTGTGACATCACTGAGAATACTGGGGCCCTATTCCCTTCTGGCCTAGCTCATAAGGTATGGTTTCACACTATGAGAAGCAAGCTGAGAGGACCTCAGGTTGCTGTTTCCTCCCTCCCTCCACTGAGAGGGCATTCTTGAAAAGAATAGATGAATCAGTCGGCCATTAGAGGAACCTAACATCTGGGTCCAGTCAGGGCTGTGGCCTTTGTAAGTACTCCTCAGTTCCCCACCCCACACTTAGGTGAGACAGGATGGCTAGTGGGGCTTGGAGTTGGATTATTTCCTTTCCTCCAGATCAGCTGGTCTGTGATAAAATTCTAGTAGTTTAGGCTTCATGAAAGTTTCTCTTGAGTGGAAAGCCTTCTTAGGAAGACTAGAATGTTCCAGATGTATTTAAATACAGTGACTTTTCCCCTCCCCATGCCAGAAACACGAAGGAATTTTCTAGAGAATATACTCTCACTGTGAGAACCTCATAGGGCTCCTGGAGGTAAAACTCATAAAAGTGTGGGAACACCCTCCTAAGACCGGCCTATCTGGAGTTTTAACTCTAAGATTTGTCCCCATTGACCTTCTGGCAATTTGTCAATTGTAGTTTGGGTTTTTTCTAATAATTCAACAGTAATAGATAATTCAATAAAAATAAAATAAGGGATAATTCAACAAGAATATCTGGAAGACTTTAATACCGCCCTTTAGTATAAATAGACCAAATGGGAAGAAGATCAACCAGGAAATAAAAGACTTGAGGACTATGCACTAACTCGACCTAATAAATATGTAGAATATTCCACCCAACAACAGCAGAATGGACATTCTTTGAGTACACATGGAATGTATCATGGTAGACCATGTGGTAGTTCATAAAACAAACCTCAAATAAATTTAAGGGTTAGAAATAGTATAAGATATGTACTTTGACCACAGTGGAATAATATTTCATATCAATAACAAAAAAATTAGAAAACTCATGAATATCTGGAAATTAAGCAATGGACAGTGCATCAAAGAACAAATAAAAAAGGAAGTCCTTTTTGGCAGGCAGAAAATACTCTGAAATGAATGAAAATGAAACATAACATATGACATAGCAAAATTTATGGAATAGAATTTTGGTATCTTAAGATACAATGTACCAGAACTTACGGGATGTAGCTAAACCTGTGCTTAGAGGGGAATATACAGCTTCAAATGTCTATATTAAAAAAGAAGAAAGATTTCAAATCTATATCCTAACTTTCTACCTTAAGACACTGGGCAAAAAGATGAAATAAACATAAAGCAAACAGAAGATAGGATAATAATAAGTAGAGCATAAATTAATGAAATAGAAAATGGAAAGAGAGAAAACTAGTGGAACAAAAGCTGATTCTTCAAAAAGATCAATAATATTGACAAATCTTTGCTAGACTGATTGGGATGTGAGAGAGAGAGAGAACTCATTTTACTAGAATCAGAAATGAAATAAGGGGTCATTACTACTGACCTTATAGATATGAAAAAGGATTATAAAGGAATGATGTGAAATACTGTATGACATTACATTAGATAACTTAGATGAAATGGACAAATTACCCAAAAAGCACAAGCTGCCAAAACCATGTCAAGAACAAATAGGCAATCTGAAAAGACCTATAACAAGTGAAGAAATAAAATAAGTAGTAGTAATAATAATAATAATAGTGATAATAAAACTCCCCATAAAGGAAAGTGCAAGCCCACATGGCTTCACTCCTGAATTCTACCAAACATTTAAAGAAGAAGCTTTCAAAGACTCTTCTAAAAAATAGAAAATAAGAGAATACTCCTCTCATTTTATGAGACCAGTATTACCCTAATACCAAAAGCAAACAAAGATATTGCAAGAAAAAACTGTAGACCAGAATCTCTTATAAACATGGATGCAAACATCCCCAACAAAATATTAGGAAGACAAACCTGGCAACATATAAAAACAATTGTACATCATGACTATGCAGGATTTCTCCCAGAATGCAAGGTTGGTTTAACATCCCCAAATCAGGAACTTCCTCAACATGATAAAGGGCATTACTTAAAAAACGCTGCTGACATCACACTTAATGCTGAAATACTGGATGCCTTACCTTTAGGATCAGGAATAAGACAAAGATGTGTATTCTTACCACTTCTTTTCAACATTGCTCTAAATGTTCTAGCCAGAGCAATTAGGCAAGAAAAAGAAATAAAAGCCATCCAGATTGAAAAATAAGAAGTAGAACTATATTTACAGATGACATGATCTTGTATGTAGAAAGTTGTATGGGATCCGCTCATACACTAATAGAATAAACAACTTCAGCATGGTTACAGGATGCAAGATCAATATACAAAACTCAGTTGCACTTCTATACACTTGTAATGAACAATCTGAAAAGGAAATTAAGAAAGGAATTCTATCTGTAAGAGAATCAAAAGAATAAAATACTTAGAAATAAATTTAATAAGGGACGTACAAAATTTATACTCTGAATACTGTAAAATATTATCGAAAGAAATTAAAGAAGATGGGGCATGTGCCTGGCTCAGTAAGAAAAGCATGCAGCTCTTGATCTTGGGGTTGGGAGTTTGAGCCCCATGTTGGGTGTGGAGATTACTAAAAAAGTAACATAAACCTTGGGATGTCTAGCTAGCTCTGTCAGTAGAGCATGTGACTCTTGATCTCAGGATCATGAGTTCAATCCCCATGTTGGTCATAGAGCTTACTTAAAAAAAAAGAAACAAATAAATCAAAAGAATCTCATGTTCATGAATTGAGAAATTTAATATCGTTAAAATGGCCATACTCCCCAAATTGATCTACAGTTTCAGTGCAATCCCTTTCAGAACCCCATCTGATTTCTTTGTAGAAATTGATGGAATGATTTTAAAATTCATATGGCATTGCAAGGGATTCTAAATAGCCAAAACAATCTTGGAAAAGAATAAAGTACATCAACTCTCATTTCCTGGTTTTGAAACTTACTACACAAAACAATGGTAATCAAGAGAGTGTGATACTAGAACAAGGTAGACATATAGGTGAGTGGGATTGAATCAAGAGTCTAGAAATAAAACCATGTGTCAACTGACTTTCAATAAAGGTACCAAGATCATTTGATGAAAAAAATCATCCTTTCACAAATAGTGCTGGAACAACTAGATAGCGATAGCAAACTAATGATATTAGATCTCTACCTCACACTGTATACAAAAAAATTAACTAAAAATAACTGTATACAAAAAAATTAACTAAAAATAAATCAGAGACCTAAATCTAAAAACCAAAATAATAAAACCATTAGAAAAAAAAAGCATAGGGGCCACCTGGGTGGCTCAGCCAGTTAAGCATCTGTCAAATAAATAAAAATCTTAAGAAAAAAAAGCTTATGGGTAAATATTTATGACCTTTGATATGACAAAGAGTTCTTAGATATGATACCAAAAACATGACCACCACCAACAAAAAACTACATTGAACTTCATCAGGGATACCTGGGTGGCTCAGTGGGTTAAGCGTCTGCCTTCTGCTTGGGTCATGATCCCAGTGTCCCGGGATCAAGTCCCACATCAGGCTCCCTGCTCTATGGAGAGCCTGCTTCTCCCTCTCCCTCTGCTGCTCCCCCTGTTTGGGCTCTCTCTGTGTCTGTCTCTACTTTCTGTCAAATAAATAAATAAAATCTTAAAACAACAACAACAACAACAAAAATGTAACTTCATCAAAACTAAATTCTTTTGAGCATCGAAGTGCACCATCAGGAATGTGAAAAGACAACTCACAGAATGGGAAAAAATATGTACAAATCATGTATCTGGTAAGGAGCCTGTATCCAGAATAAATAAAAACTTACAGCTCTATAATAAAGAGGCAGATATCCCAATTTAAAAGTGGGCAAAAGATTTGAATAGACATTTCTCCAAGTAAGATGGCCAATAAACACAGGAAGAGATGTTCAGCATCATTAGTCAATAGGGAAATGCAGATAAAAACCACACTGAGATACCATTTCATCTCGGTTAAAATAGCTAGAATCAAAAAGTCAGATAATAAAAAGTGTTGTTAAGGATATGGGGAAACTGGAACTCTTACACACTGCTGATTGGAATGTCAAATGGTCAACCAGTTCGGAAAACAGTATGGCGGTTCCTGAAACAATTAGGCATAGAGTAACTGTATGACTCAGTAATTCAATTCCTAGATATCTACCCAAGAGAAATAAGAACATGTGTCTTTACAAAACCTGTTCATAGTAGCACTATTCATAATAATCAAAAGATGACAACAGCCCCAATATCCATCAATGGATTAATGGATAAACAAAATGTGTCATATCCATTCAATAGAATATTGTTTAGCCATAAAAAGAAAGAAGACCTACTTGTTACACAATTGATGAACCTTGAAAACATAAGCTAAGTGAGGAAGCCAATCACAAAATACTACATTTTATATGAGCACACTCTTATGAAATGTCCAAGAGAGGAAAATCTGTAAAGACAGAAAGATTAATGTTTGCTTAGACCTGAAGGGTTGGAGGCATGGGGGATGGGGCATAGCTAAGGATATGGTGTTGGTTTTGACTTGAAAATGTTCTAAAATTAACTATGGTGACAGCTGCAAATAACTGAAGAGAGTAAAAATCATTGAATTGTACATTTTAAGTGGGTAAATTGTATGGTATACGAATTACATCTCAATAAAGTTGTTTTTTAAAAAAAAGAAGTAACAGGGGCACCTGGGTGGCTCAGCCTCTGCCTTTGGCTCAGGTCATGATCCCAGGATCCTGGGAACGAGTCCCACATCGGGCTCTCTGCTCCACAGGGAGCCTGCTTTCTCCTCTCTCTCTGCCTGCCTCTCTGCCTACTTGTGATCTCTGTCTGTCAAATAAATAAATAAATAATCTTAAAAAAAAGAAGAAGAAGAAGAAGTAACATCCCTGAGGTGGATGAGTAGGGGTTATTCACGCTAAGTGTGTGAAGAGTGATTGAGAGAATGTTTCTGTCAGGGGGAACTGTGGGAACCAAGATCAGGACTCAAAAAGGCATGGAGCTTTGAAGAAACAATGGGAATTCTTTAAGCACGATGTTGTTATTGTTGTTACTATTTATTAAATACCAACTGTTGCAGAGTAGAGATTAAAAGCAAGAGCTTTGACCTTAGGCAGGCATTTCATTTAATACCTGGGTTACCTTGACCAAGACACTTAATTTCTCTTAGTTTCACTTTCCTTTTTTATTAAATAGTGGGCTAACGACTGGTGCAGTCACTCTGGAAAACAGTATAGAGTTTCCTCCAAAAGTTAAACATAGAACTACCCTATGACCCAGGAATTACACTACTACATATTTGTCCAAAGGATACAAAAATTCTAATTTGAAGGACCCCGATGTTTATAGCAGCCCTATCAAAAATAATCAAATTATGGAAGGAGCCCGGATATCCATCGACTGATGAATGAATAAAGAAGATGTGGTATATGTATACAATGGACTATTACTCAGCCATCAAAAAGAATGAAACCTTGTCATTTGCAATGACATGGAAAGTCAGTCAGAGAAAGACAAATACCATATGATTTAACTTATATGTAGAATTTAAGAGACAAAACAGATGAACATAGGGGAAGGGAAGAAAAAAATGAGATAAAAACAGAGAGGTAGGCAAAGCATAAGAGACTCTTAAATAAAGGGAGCCTGGGTGGCTCAGTTAGTTAAGTGTCTGACTCCTGATTTCAGCTCAGGTCATGATCTCAAGGCCCTGGAACTGAGCCCCAAGTCTGGGTCAGTGCTTAGTGCAGAGTCTGCTGGAGAATCCCACTCCCTCTGCCTCTATTCCTCCCCCTGCTCACTCTCTCTCTCAAATAGATATTTTTTTAAAAGAGACTCTTAAATATAGAGAACAAACAGGGTTGCTAGAAGGGAGGTATGTGGGGCTTGCTAGAGGGGAGGTATGTGGGGGCATGGGTTAATGGGTGATGGGCATTAAGGAAGGCACTTGTGATGAGCACTTGTTATTACATGGAAGTGATGAGTCACTAAATTCTACTCCTGAAACCAATACTAAACTCTATGTTAACTAACTTGAATTTAAATAAAATCTTAGAAGAGAAAAAATAGTAGGCTAATGATACAATACCTGGGAAAGGACTAAAAGTTCATTGAAGGGAAAAAGGACTCTGTAAGTTCAAGAAAATATTTTGACAGTTACAAAGCAAGGATAATAGAATTATCCATTAGGAGAAAATTTTTAAAATATTTATTTCTTAAACAACCAGCTAGAGCTAGAAGGAGGTATGGTGAGATATCAAAATGCCACTTAAAAAGACATGATCATTCCCTTTAGTGAGCTAAAGGGAATTTATTATTTAATTATTTGTGGAGATGGGTATGTATTTGTGTGTATATATTTTTATTCTATACCTCTTATCTTTCATTTTTCTTTTAATCATGGCTGGTTAATGTGTAGTACATATGGATCTACCTTATTCCTTTAAAGATTCCTTACCCACACTATACTGAAAATATTGATGGGGGTACAGGCAACATATTTGAATAGACATTTCTCAAAGTAAAATGTAAAAATGGCCAATAAGCACACAAAAAGATGCTCCATACACAACTAAATTATCCATCCAATGGTTCAGCTGTTTTTGCTAAGACTCTTGCAAAACGCTGGTGTCAGAGTATCAAATAACTGCTTTTGGACACTGTTATGAGAGTCCCCACCCTCCATCAACCTTAACCCTACATTGAACTTTCCTTGCAGAGGGAACAGATCAGCTTTTCTCTTGACTTTTGCCTTTTCCTTTCATAGAGGTGTGGTGTCTATGTGTGTATGTGATCTGAGGCTAATTTTCAAACACACACTCTTCCTGTCAGTTTCTCAGTGAAAAATTTTGCATAAGATTACTCCTTCATTAGCATCATGATAAATCATCTTGCTCCTTTTATTTTGTTGATCATGGTAGCTATGTCTTATTGTAACTTTAAAGTTCCTCATAGACTATTTACTTTTAGTTTCTTAGTTTTCTTTTAAGTTTATTAGGATTCATTCAAAATCCTATGTATTATGTAAAAGTTGGAAAGTTACAAATGCCCTGTTTACACTCAACCGTATAATGCATTATCTACTTTATTTAACTTGGAATTATAAATCCAAATTTGTGCTGTTAAGAAAGACTTACCATTCACATTAGGATTTATTGCACAGAGAAAACTGTTACTGGAAGTCAATCCACCTTGGATCTTGATCATCCCTGCACATTTTTATTGCATATACAAAGAATGTAAGACCCTGACCACTCTTTATACAGGCAGGCCATGTCTCAGAGTTGTGTTTGCCACAAGTAACTTTGATAAATGAGGTAACATCTTCCCTGGATACAGAGCAGGCTTGTTTCTGTTTACAATGAAAGCAATGAATTCTCCAAGCACAGGGTTTCTTTCCTGTTACACAATGCCCTGCATGTGCAGACATACATAAAAGGGCCTGTGTCACCCCATAGGACTTGAGGATCATGGAGAACTAATACAAGCCAACATTAAGCTCTGGCTATGGCTCTTGCCATGAGTAACAATGTCCTTTGTCTCTGACCCAGGATTCTCGTGTCTTCTGCCAGTATCCATTAAACAATAGGAGGTTAACTTGTTGAATTTACGTAGGGTAAAATCCCAGATCACCTAATTCTTTTTTTTTAAAGATTTTATTTATTTATTTGACAGACAGAGATCACATGTAGGCAGAGAGGTAGGCAGAGAGAGAGAGGAGGAAGCAGGCTCCCCGCTGAGCAGAAAGCCCGATGTGGGGCTTGATCCCAGGACCCTGAGATCATGACCTGATCCAAAGGCAGAGGCTTTAACCCACTGAGCCACCCAGGCACCCCAGATCACCTAATTCTTGACAAGTTCCAGGTATTACCCCTAAATCAGTTATGTTAGTGCAATGTTTCCCACTAGGATTTTTGCTGTCTGTGTACTGCCTGTGCTCTTAGTATTGTGTTTTACTTCATGTCTGTCTTCAAATTGACTTGGTGACTTAATTTGAATACTTTTTTGAGAAGGAAAATTTATACTGTGCTAAATCTATACTATCATCATTTGCCTGCAACAGACCATTTATTAATTCACATTCAAATAAACACATGAATATCACAATATATTTGGGTACTATCTAAAATCATCCCTACCCACCATCAGGCCCTCTGATTAAATCTCAAGCTGATTGCATCCACAGGAGTCCCGGCAGGGACAGACTATCTCAACCAATGTTTTTAGTTAGTCCACTTTGAGGTCTTATCTTCTCTCCCATAAAAAATTCTCGTCAAGCCCCCTTGTGAAGATAAAAAGGGAGAAACTAAGTCTAGTGCTCTGACCTGCTACAGGGACAGTCGTCATCCTCCAGGTAAGTGTGTCCAGGACAATTTGGCCACCAGCCTCAGAGAGTGTGGTGCCCGCTGCAGGCTAGAGCAGAGAAACCAAAATCAAGAGAAATGTAACTTGGGTGAGCCTTTCCGCATACTACTTGAACACTGTCCCTCTGTCACAGGCGGGGGGGGGGGTTTGAATGGATTTACCCTGTCTTGTCAAACTGGCAGTGGGCTGCTGCAAGTTTATCTCACTCCAGTCAGAATCCAGCCCGACCAGCATCCATCAGGCTGTTGCAGCCTTGAAGAATAGTCTGGAGTCATGAATTGACCCAAAAAGAGTATCAGAGGAAAAATAAAATAACACACAACTGGAAAAACTATGAGCCATTGATATATATAGGTAGATACATATACAGATTTAGGCTTCAATAGCACTTTTGCATTTCCAAGCAAGGAGGGCAGTATCCCCAAATCTGACTTAAACCTCCCTTTAAAATTTACACAGGTCTAGAGGCATCTGTTAAACTGGCAAAGAGGGCTGCCACCAGTCATCTGGGAGAGATCACTCACCCTAAGGAAACCACCAGAAGATAAAACCATCATCTTTAGACTCAAAGTGAAGCAATTCTGACTAAAGCATAACGTCTGTTACTCAAACTTGCCTTCTGGTCCAATCCCCAAATTGACCCATCGTATCAGTCTTATGGGGGAAGTTCGGGCTTGTGGCTAAAATTCCTCAACCTGTCGAGATATCTGTAAGATATCATGGCCCAAGTTGCCCTGTATAACTATCTATCTAAACTGAAAAAAATGGACATTCTTCCCACTTCTGTAGGTCATAGGTCAGTCTGAGGCTTCACCCAACTGGGCTTCACTATTTGAGAAATCCAGAACATCATGAGCAGATAGGTAGGGGCCTGGATGACAGGGACAAACTACCCAATATACATGATAATAACAAGGGGAGAAGAAAGGGAGGTGGAGCAGGCACCACAGGAAACAATGGGGCACCCACCTAACAGCTGCCTGGATTTTTTTTTAAGATTTTATTTATTTATTTGACATTGAGAGAGATCACAAGTAGGCAGAGAGGCAGACAGAGAGAGAGGGGGAAACAGGTTCCCCACTGAGCAAAGAGCCCAATGCGATGCGGGGCTCGATCCCAGGACCCTGGGATTGTGACCTGAGCTGAAGGCAGAGGCTTAACCCACTGAGCCACCCAGGCGCCCCTGCATGGATTTATTCTTAAACTCGGATAAGAACTGCTTTATCCATCATTCCAAATAGCTGATACAAAGCCCTTGGGAGTTGGGATCCTACCTGGGCAGATGGGGGAAATAACCTGTTAAAATAGAGCACACAGTCCTTACCTTATTTGGTCCTCACATGATCCCTTAGAGATTATTATCTCTATTTTATGGATGAGAAAAGATACAAAAAACTTATTCTTCTAGCTAAGTAGTGGTCTGGTGGTAACCTGGAGTTCACGTTTGCTTCTAAAATTCTGTCAACATATATTAAGTGCCCCAGTACCTTTAGAAATAAATTGATTGAGTCCTGTAGATCACTTCTTTTTTGTTATAAAACTTTTATTATTTTAGCAATAATGTGTGTACATTCTAGGAATAAGGAAAAATACAAATAAGCAGGATAAAAAATTACTCATAATCCTACCACTGACTACACTTTTTGTCTTTCATCCTTCACAATTTTTTTGTGCATATATGTAATATACAGATGTAGTCTTCCTTTCAAAAATATGACATTTACATATTACCAAGTAACCTTTTTTCATTTTATATCCTGTTAGGAACCTCTTTTTGTACAAATGAGTAAAGCTCTCCTAAAGATAGAGACTTGTATATTGGTTCAAAATATGATAAACAATGAGATGCAGATTAACAAGAGATACATCTAAAATCACTAATAGCAACAAGTTAAAAGTAGAAAGATGGACAAAGGTATATCAGGAAAATGAAAATCAAAAGAAAGCAATATGACAATGTTAATATCAGAAAAAATTAAAATCAAGGCAAACTACATTAAATAGGGATAAGGATGACTTCGGTTAACCTTCCAACGCATGACTATAAGTTTGTTTCTTACTCTCCTTATCTCATCTATTTCATTCACTTCTCTAAACATATCTTCCTTACTTAAATGCCTGTTGTGTATATCTTCTTTAAATTCCTGGAGAGACTGAATCAGCCTCTCTCTAAAAGTTCCTTCTGTTTTTTCCTCCTCCTCTGGCTCTTCTTCCTCCTCTGGCTTTTCCTCAGGCTTTGGCTCTTGCTCAAGCTTTGGTTCACTCTCATTTTCTGGTTTTCCTTCAATTTTTTGACAGGGTTTCATCTTGTGAGTTTCTCTTTCTTCCTTCTTTCCTTTCCTCTTCCTTTCTTTTTTCCTGCTTTATTCCTCTTTGAATACAATTACTTCTAGAAAGCAAGGTGACCGTTAAGTCAAAGGCTTGGTGAATGAACCAGTGCTCTAGACAGAAGTCTCAGCATTTACTTTCTTCGATTCAGAGCTATCATTAAATATCTTCCACTTGAGAGACTTAATTAGCAATCAGGGCTTCCCTGAGCCTGAGGTTCTAACCTCCACGTTCCACCTCCTTACCTCTCTCTCCTCCCTCCCTCCAGCCCTTTTCAAGGCCCTCCCCAACAATTTCTTCGCATAAGGCAAAACGCAAAATCCTCCTAGAACGGAATGGGTAGGGAGAACAGGCGTAGGGGGATGGGGATGGGGTGGGGGTGGGGTAGAACAGTGGAGCGCACAACCTCTGTCCCACCCTCGCCCCACTCCACCTCAGGGGTCTTTAAAACATTCCCCTCACCTACCTGTACTGATCCGATCGGTTTCTTCCTCCCCTTTTCTAGCCTTGTGTAGTGCTCGGAACGACAGACCTGCAGACCTGCGGACAAACGGGAAACGCTAGGGGAAGAGCGAGGGTTGGAGAAAGGGGGGGAGGGTGGGGGAGGGGCGAGAGCTTGGTGGGCCCACCCGCACCTCGTACCTTTTTCCTCATTAAGGTATTTGGTTATGAAAACTTCCCCACTTTCTGTTTCTCCCACTTCTCTCCTCGCCCCACAGTGCAAGTTAGCTCGAATTTCCCATCAGACAAGGAGTAGGAAAAACAGATTATTTCCAAACTATCTTTAAGACTGAGGCGCGGGTTGGCGGGGGAGGGTAGGTCTTGGGAAAGCGGTCTGAAGTGGCAGAGGATGATTATTTTTTAAACAATCACAGGTCTCCTTGTCCTTCTCCCGGGACTCCTAGTCCCTTTCCCAAGGGTCATCATTCCCTGCAGACTTGGAGGAGGGCGGTGGAAGGATGGTTTTGACCTGGGCTCCCTCACAAGTTTCTGCCCTAGGCCACTCCCACCCTAGAAATCCCCAAGCAGTACCTATTTTGACACCAACCTGCAAAATTCCGAGAAGTTGGCTCCTCTTTTCCCTGGCGTCAGGCTCCACCGTCTGCACTGCTAAAGGAAACCTGGTACCCAGACGGGAACAAGGACCAGACTAGCAGGACTTCTGCACACGTCGACTCCTGGTCACGTGAATTGTACGTCACCAGTGAGCTCCGGTCCCCAATCTCCACTCCCACCAAAAGCGCGGCAGAAGTAGGCCCGCCTATACCCGCCCCCCCAATACATCTGGCTTGTCATTCTTTGTTATTGTTGCCTATCCCGGAGGGCAAAATATTATTCGTCTTTCTGTGACTACTAGGGAGGGGCTGCATCTTTTTTTCTGGAGCTACTAAACTTTTCTATTTCTTTTAAGAATTGTCACTTCGGTGCCTTCAGCTCGAAGGACAGAACTCCTACATCCATCGCCCCTCCCCTAGACTCCATTTCATCTGCAGTCTGGTTCCTGGCTGTTGTGGAACAGGGTCGGTTTGGCAGCGGGGTGTGTTTAAAAAAAAAAAAAAGGAGCCTGGGACAGGAGTGACATTTTTAAATTTAGTTTTCACTTTATTCTCAATACTTGTACATTCTTTTCTTAAACAAAAGTAACATTTTTGTTATAGTCAGAAAAGACAAAAGCAAAATTACATTAGTTAAATGACTTAACACATGTACAGTCCTGAGAATAGTTCCCTGGCCTATTGTAAGGGTTCTAAAAGTGCAAGCTATTTCTTTAAAAAAAATTAAAAAATAAAAAATAAAAGTGCAAGCTATTATTATAATTATACTGGGATTTCATTTGGGGAAAATGATACAAAACTTTTGTTTTTAAAGATTTTATTTATTTATTTGACAGTGAGAGCACAAACAGAGGAAATGGCAGGCAGAGGGAGAGGAAGAAACAGGCTCCCCTTGAGCACAGAGCCTGATGTGGGTTTCCATCCCAGGTCCCTGGGACCGTGACCTGAGCTGAATGAAGGCAGAGGCTTAACCCTCTGAGCTACCCAGGCACCCCAATATAAAACTTTTTAAAAAAAGAAAATAATGTTTCACTTCCAAGTCCTGATGGCGGTATTTCCCCGGCAGCTGTACTGCCTGCAGAATCATCAACTGTCAGGTACATATTATGATCCCAAGTTTCCTCATGTGAAAGGACATAATAAGGGTACACCTCATAAAACTGACTTTTGGGAATTCTAAATGATACCTGGCTCATATTACCTTCAACAGATATAGATTACCTTTCAGCCTCACTTCAGTCTTTAGTGTAAGTCACAAATTTGCCAATACAAATTACATAGTTCTCAGAGGCAACATTTAAAAGATAACAGGAGACATACATGTATTTTTGTTTTGTATCAGTTCGAGTGCCCCTTTGTGAGGCAGAATAAAGAGCTCAACAGATTTTGTAGAAAGAAAAAAACCTTCACCCCATGTTGTTTTTATTTCACTTGCCCTTCTGTCACATTTTTTCTATTTTCTGGGAAGCATGTGTATTTGAGTAACACAAAACCCAAGATAAAATGGTTCAGACCTGCCAGACAGAATACTGGTGTGACAGATGTTAGTTCCAGTGCCAGACCTAGATTGTGTGACCCTTACTAAGTCACTCTCCCTGTACTGGCCTTACCTACCAAACAGGAGAGCACAGGCAAGCTCTCAGAACTTTAGAAAGAAGATTGTGATTGGTAAAACATTTCAATATATTGTCCATAGGAAAACTGAAACATCCTGAATAGCAGCTGCTTTCCTTTAGCTTGAAGAAAATAGTTCCAGAAATCCTTAGAATGTCCTGAAAAGTGAAAGATGCTTTACTGCCATTATCTCATTTTATATTCTCAAACCAACCAACCACAAGGAAGATATTTTCCATTTCTATTTTATATAATTCATTTCCATTATGCATACATATATATATATACATTTCCTATTCTAAACAAAGAATTAAAACAATATGCCCAAAGGCATTGTCTCCTTATATCTGAGCAGAAAAGGCCTCAGCCCAAGGGCCCACTTTTAGAGGGTCAGCATCTGACCCTCTTCTGGATGGCTTCTTCCCCAGGTAGTGAAGATTCAGTGGGGCAAGATGTGTTTACATGGAGCCTTCATTTATTTCCTTCTAGACCACACTCTAGATACCTAAGACCCTAGAATATTCTGCCCAAAGGACTTGGAGCCCAAATCCAAGTCCCACTTGTGCCTCTTCTCTAAGTCTATCCTGAGAGTGGGTCACATTCCCTGTGGGTTCACACTAAAGGTAGAATCAGTGAGATAGCTGAAAAGGCTACTTCACACGAGGCTATTTCAAGAAATCTAAAGGAAAGAGTGGATGGCCAGGCCAACAGGAACTCAGAGAAGTCAATGACCAGTTAGCCCAAAATAGTCAGAGAAAGCTTCAAGCAGGGAAAAAAACAAAAACAAAAACAAAAACAACAACAACAACAACAACAAAACGAAAAAAACCAACCAACCAACCAAACAAAAAAAAACTTGACCTGAGCCTCAGAGGGTGGGCAGGACCTAGACGGAGGGTGGGCAGGAAAGAATAGCAGTCGGACTGAACCTAGGCCTTGTGGCCTGTCTCATGCTGCCTTGCTGGGTAGAAGTCTTCTTGCTCCTCCTTAGGGGGGTTTAATTCTATTGCCAGTGGCTATCATCTGAAAGCAGTGTCAGTGTAAGGACTTTGTGACATGTTCTGCACTTACCCCCAAGGATTTTCTCACCTATTTCCAGGTCATGGAATCTGAATTGGTCAACCTTTCTGGACAGGACTTACTTAAGCAATTGCTAAGTATTTGAAATACGCATTCTCTTGAGCCTATAAAGCCATTTTTAGGTACCCATCCTAAGAAAATATTTATTGGTAGTCACAATGATTTGCCACACCAAAGTCCATAGATCTGAATTCCTAGCATCAGTCCTTTGACTTGGACTTGGATATACAAAGAGAAGCCCCAAATGAAAAGCAGCAATGAAGGAACACAGAGAGAGAATTGTTCTAGGCAATAGCAGATATGTACCCAAGCATGTGCACGTGCACACTCACACACGTGTGTGCACATTCTCATGAGCCAAAGATTCTCCCAGATTATTTTGATAGGGGATAAAGAAGGCAAAAGTCATGCATTCTGTTAAAACAATTCAAACTACACCAATGGTATGTACCATTTAGAAATGGAAAGTAACCATTATATTATGCATACATATAAATTAAAAAAGGCAAATTGAAAGTTAAGATATCTAGAACTACATTTCTGTCACAACATACATATATTTATTTGGGAGCATTTAAAATATGAGCATATGGGGCGCCTGGGTGGCTCAGTGGGTTAAGCCTCTGCCTTCGGCTCGGGTCATGATCTCGGGGTCCTGGGATCGAGCCCCGCATCAGGCTCTCTGCTCAGCGGGGAGCCTGCCTCCCTCTCTCTCTCTCTGCCTGCCTCTTTGCCTACTTGTGATCTCTGTCAAATAAACAAATAAAATCTTTAAAAAAATAAATAAAATAAAATAAAATATGAGCGTATAATTAAATTGCACCATAACATACTTATAGTCCACAAAATTAATTCCTATAAAATTTCAGGTTGTGTTATTGAGAGATGAATGAATGATGTGAGCCTCTTTGGTTAGCTGGGTGCAAAATCCAAATCCCTCAGGGACTCCACTGAGTTCTGAGGCCACCTTGTAACAGTTGTTTACTCTACACTGGTGCTTAAATGTCATCCTTCTATTTCTGCCTTTCCCCATACCCCATCACCCACTATATTATATCTAATGCCATCTTATTGTGGGGTCTTATTGTGTTTCTATATCATAGTAGAAATGTGAATGAATATACACTGAACTATTCTCACAGGATATATTTGAGAATGAACATTTAATATAAAGGCAACTTTTACCTTCTAAGTGTTGTGTTTATATATTTAAATTTTATCTTTAATAGTCATGTATTAATTAATAATATTCAGAAAAATGAGAGAAACCTTTGTAAACATGCAGAAGAAATAAAATACCTTGTTAACCATAGTTTATTTAAATGGAAGTGTTTTTATAATATATTGGTGTGTGAAAAAGGCAGGTTACAAAATATAACTTGCAGAGGATCTAATTTTAAAAAGTAATATGTGTATAGCTACTTATATGTATGCATACATAGCAAATATTATGGAACAATATACACCAAAATATTAAAAATGGGTATGATTGGATGATTGGTGGGCTTATGGGTGATTTGTGCTCTCTTTTTATATACTTCTTTGTGGATTCTTTTACATTTTCTCAGTGGGGGTGTGTAACTTCTATAATAAAGAGTAGTCTGTAAACAGTGCAATCTTATTTCATAGCAAATATTTCACATATATACTTCTTCTGTAGTGGAGTAGGATCTGATTTAAGAGCTCCACTACCTTTTTAAGGTCCTTGCAATGGTGGAATTCTTCATATTTGGTTCTCTTGCCTTGTTTGTGACTAGTATGCATTAAAATGAGACTCTTCTTATTTTTCTTTTTTTTTTTAAAGATTTTATTTATTTATTTGACAGACACAGATTACAAGTAGGCAGAGAGGCAGGCAGAGAGAGAGGGAGAAGCAGGCTCCCCGCTGAGCAGAGAGCCCGATGCGGGGCTCGATCCTAGGACCCTGGGATCATGAGCTGAGCCGAAGGCAGAGGCTTTAACCCACTGAACCACCCAGGCGCCCCTTCTTATTTTTCTGACTATGCCTTCTTCAATCTAAGTTTGAGATAGTCAAGCTGTAACACTAGTCATACATAGGAAAGGGAGGAATCTCTTCCCTAAATTTTACCTGGTGAGAAACCTTTCTTCCTAAGACAATGTTTTGCCATAAAGAGTAATATTGTTAGCAATAATATATTTTAAAAAGTTTTTTTAAAGATTTTATTTATTTATTTGAGAGAGAGACACACAATGAGAGAGGGAATATAATCAGGGGGAGTGGGAGAAAGAGAAGCAGGCCTCCTGCTGAGCAGACAGCCTGATTCGGGGCTGGATCCGAGGACCCTGGGATCATGACCTGAGATGAAGGCAGCCGCTTAATGACTGAGGCACCCAGGCACCCAGCAATAATATATTTTAAGCAGATTATAAAATAGTTTTAGTTACCAGTTCACCAATTCTTTTTTCTTTTTTTAAGTAGGCTCCACGCCCAGTGTGGAGCCCAGCACAGGGCTTGAAGTCACAACCCTGAGATCAAGACCTGGGCTGAGATCAAGAATCAGACGCTTAACTGACTGAGCCACCCAGGCGCTGCCCCCTCCGCCTGGAACTCAATTCTTTTAGAAATACACATGAAGAGAAAAAGAAAATATTTTATTTCTGGCTCTGCTTGACAAATAGCATTTATCTATAGTTCCCTGACTTTTTTTCCAGTGAAAATTCTTTACTTTTACAAATAAACACAAAAATATTATTATTTAAAAGCAGGCTATAAAACAATATGTATAAAATTATCTTAGTTATATTCAAAAATACATATAGAAGGAAAACCCTCAAAAATCTACACTCCATTTATCTGATGACTCTCAAACATATATATTATTCCCTCATTATTAGTAAATATTAATTAGGTGCTTACTAGGTGTTGTCAACACAAATCCACAGGTCTCTTCCAGACTTTTCTTCTCAATTATCATCCCTGACTGGATGTGTTAGTGCAATGGAGTTGCATCTGGCTGGATTCTAAAGTCAGCATATCAAGTGAAATCCTACCTAGTCAAATTTACCTATGAAATATTTAGATCCCTACTTCATAGCATATTAACATAAGTTGCAATGTTAGTGGGGGAAAAATCATAACAAAGTATTTAATCTTATCAGTATATAAGTTTTATGATAATATGGATTTTTAAAATTTTATGTCTATAATTCTTATATATTTTCCAAATTCATTTGTTTATCTGGGTTACACACACAAAACAATGAAATACACATTTTTAAGATAACTCAACCTATTCTTACTGTATTTCATCATGTTAAAATTAACAGTAATTAAGTCAATTCTCTGTTGCTTAATATTTAGGTTTCCTCTATATTTTTTTTCTATCATAAGCCAAGCCATCACTAAATTCTTTGCACAAAATCATAGTTACTCCCTAAGGAAAAATTTCAAGAATTGAAATTGCTACGTCTAAAAGTTTGAAAAATCTTATGAATTTTAAATGTATATTGTGAAAGGGCCTACAAGTTAATTTAACCAATTTACAAGTGTACTGACAGTCCATATGAATAACCTCACATAAAATAGATAGTATGATTTTAAAAAGAATTCCTCAGTTTGACAGGTGAATAAGAATGAAGTTTTCATTTGTATATTTTGACCACTAGGGAGTCTGAAAAACTTATACTTGGTTCTCCACATAGATGTCTTCTTTGGTCAATAACTTTTTGATGTCTTTTCACCAGTTTTCAGGTAGTGATAACTACTATTATTCTGTTGAGTTTTTTAAAGAACATTTTACTACAGAAAACTATTGTTTCATTTAGTCTCATTGGTTGTAAGGAATAGATACTTAGGCTAGCTCAGCTGAAGCAGGATCCATGGTGAGTATTTATGGGGCAGTAAATAGCACTATGATGTTAAGAGAATCTGAGAACAAACAGCCAGTTTCTAGTGGACCTCTAGGCGCCAGGACCAGCACACTATAGCGCTCTGCCATTAACTTGGCTCAGATGCTGTCTCATTCTCCCTTCCTTTAACATCCCCTTCCCCTTTCTGTGTCTTGGCTCTACCTCATAGTTTCAGCTTCCTCATAATGCCACCCTGCTCATGTATTAGGCTTTCTCAGGTTCCTACGGTACAACACTTTACCCACAAAATTTCATGTACTTCACTAGCCCCAAACATGCACAAACTTGTTTAGAATTTTAAGCCATCCATAGACTTCCTGGGTTGAGAACACCTGGTCTAGGTTAATTGATACAGTCAGTGAATGGGGGACGCCTGGGTAGCTCAGTCGGTTAAGCCTCCGACTCTTGATGACTCTTGATTTTGGCTCAGGCCATGATCTCAGGGTTGTGAGATCAATCCTCCATCGGGTTCTGTATTGGGTATGGAGCCTGCTTAAAGATTTTCTTTCTCCCTCTCCCTCTGCATGCCCCCCCTCTTAAGAAAAGAATTTTATATGGTTAGTGGTTGAAAGTTGTTTAAACACTGGCCTAAGCCTGGATGAGGTGCCACCATGGTGGGGATGGAATGGCAGGCAGCAACCCTCCAGCAAGGCTAGGCTAGAGTTCCCTGCAGATACGGAGGCCACAGGTGAGATGCCTAGCAGGCTTCATCCTTCTAAGAGAACAAAACTGAAACAATTATTTATGAAGATTAAAAACTCTTGGAAGTGAAGGGGTGCCTGGGTGGCTCAGTCTGTTAAGTGTCTGCCTTCAGCTTGGGTCATGATCTCAGGATCCTGGGATGGAGCCCTGCATCAGGCTCTCTGCTAAGGAGGAAGCCTGATTCTGCTGCTCCCCCTGCTTGTGCTCTCTCTCACTCTCAAATAAATAAATAAAATATTTTTTAAAAACCTCTCAGAAGTGGAAACATTAGATCATTTCTCTAAAACAGGACAAAAAAAGACACTTAAGCTCTATAGACATTAATTTACTGAACCTAAATTTTTGAAAAATTTAGGTTTAAAATTGTCAAACTAATTAGTCTGTATTTTCAAAAAAAATATTTAGGAAGCATTATTAGAACATTTTCTAACTGACAAATACAAACATGACCAAGTTATGAAGGATTTCCTATTTAATAAAAAATTTATTTTTTAAATTTTAAATTACTTTTCTCCCCAAAGAGTCATACTGTCTTAAACATTGTGAACAATTAGCTCTTTCATTTGTAGCTGATGCAAAATATTTTCTATTGGTTATAAGTTAATTACTCAAATAGCAAGGCACTCCTGCGAAAAGAGAAATCTTGGGATACTCATTCTCTCCCTCACCCAAAATGTAAGTATTGTATTTCTATAATGTAAAAAAACAAAGAATTTTAAATTAAAAAAAATGGAACAGAAAAGTACACGGAAGAAAAGTTAATGTTCCACTTTCCACTCCCAGCCTCCTTTCCTGATACCTAACTTTATGTCCATTTAGGTGCAAGCAAGGGCCTCAGGAGAAAAATAACGACAAGGGTGAGAGGACACCAGAGAAGGAACTGGTTAGAGGGCAGGGGAAATGAGGAAAGGGCTAATTCCACAAGAATTGCAAATGGACAGTGACTCCAAGAGAAAATGCTGCCTCTTGCTGATGATTAGAGAAAGCCAAAGACTCTAACTGGCCTACTGAAATGCCAAAGTGCAAAAAGAGACATTCCAGATCCAGTGTGACAGGAGGAGGAGGGGATGAAGGTTTCCCACTGCCCTGCCTGAGTGGAAGGGAGGACTGGAAGTCTATATCCCACTGTGACGTGGCTGTCACATGACTGGAGTCTATCTGGGCCCAAGTCCCTTTCTTGCTTTGTATCCTGAGTAATGACTCCTGTTGCAGAGGAGGAAAAACTTCAAGTCAATGAATGGGGGCAAAACAATTGTCCAGGAACGCCCTGGATTTGTGTTCCGACTTGAGCTGGCTGGGCTAACTCTGCCACCAGGATGGCTGGCAGCTGAAGGCAGAATCACCAGTTGGGACAGTCTTCGTTCTTGACACCCCCTACTTACCCAAAGTCCACTGTGGGTTGTCCTCGGGGCAAGTAGTGTATGAATATGGATACACGGGTACACTCTGGAAAGCTTTCAACTTACACAAGCCCCGCTCCCTGTGTCCCATGCCCTTTTGGTGCAAAACATTTTGGTAATAGAGGGGTGGAAATGAATCAGAGCAGAAGGCAACAGAGAGACACAGAAGGTAAAAGTTCTATTTTAAGTAGTATACCCTCTTCCACCATTGTGGATATTTAAAAGACCAGGAATACTGGAGGCAGAGGGTGGCTTTGGAGAAAGAAGGAATATAAAGAGTGACAAAGCTGGGACACAAGGTGCTGGGAGGTGAGGGGCGAGTGGAAGGTCTGCAGCGAGCTCTTGGCTGCAGTTGCCAGGGTTCCTCCAACCCCGTTCCTCTGAGGGTCTGCGGGTCAGGGCTGCACGCCTCCCAGCAAGAATGCGTATGTGAAAGGGGAAGGAGACTACAAGGATAGGCTCGGGTGGGTGCAAGGAACAGTGGTGGAAATGGGAACACACCCTTTCTAGGGCTCCCCTCCGGGTCTTCCCTTTTGGCGAATGCAGTATGTCCCGGGGAAGGTATCTACGGGAAAGATGGTGAGCTTCAGAGGAGGGAGGAAAGAGGAGCGAGCTGGGAGAGGGGGGAGTGGAGGAGGGGCTGTGACTGGATGCCCACTAGAGGGCGCAAGAGTCCTCTCAGGTGGGAAAAATAGAATTAAAAACAAAACAAAACAAAACAAATCCCTTCTGATATCGGAACCTTGACAGGCACATAGTAGGGCCCCTGTCCTGGGTCCTAATCTTTCCACCAAGCATTCAGTCCTTTCGTTTGCCTTTAGTCTCCTAGGAGTAATGGAGTCTAAAGAAAATAAGCGGGCGGGTCCGGGGAGGGATTTCAACATGGAAAACGTCTTCCAGGAAAGAAAAGAAAAGGGAAAAAGGAGGAGAAACAGGTCTTCTGCAGAATGGAAAGGAAGCCCCCATCCCGCGCCCCCATGAGAGGGAATGAAGACAAAGAGCCTGAAGGCAATAATGGAGTTGGGCTCCACTTCCCCCGGGTTTTAGAAGAGGAGTGCCCAATAGTCGTGTCAATAACATCAACATGGTAGATGTAGATGACATGGAATGGTTCACGGAAGGGATGAGAGAGTTAAACTCAGGTAAACAAAGTTAAAGTAGAGTCCACATGGCCTTAATGAAATTACTATCAGCATCACCACCATGATGAGTTTTTCTTTATGCTTTAAAAACTAAGGTTTACTCTGGAGTTACTACTTTTCAAGTATTCTTTTCTGTTTCTTCACCTTTTCTTTCTTTCTTTCTCTCTTTCTTTCTTTCTTTCTAAAGATTTTATTTATTTATTTGACAGACAGAGATCACAAGTAGGCAGAGAGGCAGGAAGAGAGAGAGGAGGAAGCAGGCTCCCCACGGAGCAGAGAGCCCAATGTTGGGCTTGATCCCACGACTCTGGGATCACAACCTGAACGGAAGGCAAAGGCTTTAACCCACTGAGCCACCCAGGCGCCCCCTTTCAACTTTTCTTGATATAATTTTGCTGATTCAATTACTTCAGAGCTTTTAGTATTGCCAACTTCTATTTGAATATTGCATTCTGAGTAAATCAACAAGTCTTTGTCAGCAGAGGTGTTTCACTCATTTGAATAGAAAGATGGTCAATATTTATTTATTTGAGTATAGGTGACACACAATATTACATTTGTTTCAGGTGTACCATTCATTATTGATTTTATTTTATTTAAGATTTTATTTATTTATTTGACAGAGAGAGACACAGAAAGAGAGGAAACACAAGCAGAGGGAGAGAGAGAGGCAGGCCTCCCGCAGAGCAGGGAGCCCAAAGAGGAGCTCAGTCAGATCATGACCTGAGCCAAAGGCAGCCACTTACCGACTGAGCCACCCAGGTGCCCCTCATTATGGATTTTAAAATGAAAAAGTTACAGAGCAATGTGTAAATTTATTGCTACTTATTTTTAAATTATGTATTATATATATGAATAGTCTTAAATATATCTACTAAAATGGGGCTGTTTATCTTTGTATGTCATACTTACAGATGGTTTAAATTTTTTTGTCTTTCATACTTTCCAAGAATTTGTATATATTACTCGTATCCTTAAATATAATAAAAATAGTTAAAGTAATGTGTCAATCAGCGTTTTTTTAGTGCCATTTAATATAAACTTGTTGAAAGAATTAAAAAAAAGAGCATTTCAAGTTATTTTTTTTTTAGAATTTCTTACTTAGCAATATAACTCCAGTAGTTATTACCATAACTTTAAAGGGTCACTCTCGTCACCTATGAAAAGGGAATACTATTTGCCTCCCAGAGCTGCTGAGTAAATCAGATGAGGTACTGAATGTGTGAACTGTGTTGACTTAGACCCTACCCCATGTGCTTGCCTTTTCAGAACTGCAAAAAAAAGAGATACTCAGGGAGGGCTGAGAGATATCTAACCTGTGCCCAGGAACAAGTTCAGGTAGCTGAAAAGTGGGTGCCACCCTTCCCTGGATTCTGCCATGTCTTCTAGACTCTACTGTCACCTCTCCTTCATCTTTTTCCACATGCTGACAGTGGTTGATGTTGGGGTCTTCAAGGTGACAAAACCCCACCGATTTCTATGAGATCATTGTCACACTTATGAAGGTGGGTACCACACAAATGTGCCTCAGTAATTGAACATCTTAGTCAAGATCTTAGTAAAAATAGGCCTTTTCTGTTTTACTTACGAGTCCTCTGCTCTCCAGAGACTCGGACATGATTCCATTTGGATGGAGAGTGTTGGGTCAACACATGAATATGAGACTTCATTAATAAAGTAAATGATGAATAAAATAAAATGATAGCTTAAACAATTGGAACCAGTCATTTATTATCTTAATTATAATAAAGACTATGTTGGTTTTCTATATATTTTAGTAGTGGAAATTTCAAGAATAACAAAACATTGGCTTTTTATGCCTCCCACGTTCTTGCCACAGTTGACTTCTGGGCAGATCCACCCACTAGGGCAATAGGCATACATGAAGTATATAAATTACAGGCATTTTCACCTTCTTACATTAAAGCAGAGTAACACCCCCAAAACCTGATCTTATCCCTACATGGAGTTTAAAATATTTTATAAGATTAAAAAATCCATAAAAATGTTATCAATTAATCCTCTGCAAAATTGTGTCATTCTTAGCAAGTAGAGTTTCTTAATCAACCTTATAGTCCTAGTGCCTATTGTAATGTTTGACACATTGTAAATGTTGAATAAATGTCCACTATGCACATTATGACTCTGTGGGGATCCTTGTCCTTGATGCAGTCCTAACTCTTAACTAAAGAACAGCAAGTAAGTAATTTTATTTCTCTAGAGGCCAACTTGTATTTCCTAAGGAGCCTAGTAGGGTGTGGGTGGCATGCCAAATTAAAACATGAATAAAATTTAATTTGATTTGCAAATTAATGTGTCACATAGACTGCCTGCTTTAGAATTTTCTCTCTCTCTTGCTAGAAATGTAGACTTTAGCACCCCTTCCTATATTCCATGATTTAAACACACTTCTAACTGGGCCCCAAAGCATACATTATTATCATGCTCCTCTGAGAGAATCTAATGTGGACTAACACTGGAGAACCATGGTAGTGCAGTAGAAATACAATTATATTGAGTATTGACTTAGTCCATTTGGGCTGCAATAACAAAAGTACCATAGACTGGGTGGCTTAAATAACAGAAAATTATTTTTCGTAGTACTGGATGCTGGGAAGTCCAAGATAAGGCCTGGCATCTTGATTTGACATCTGGAGAGGGTCCATTTCATGTTTCAAGTCTCCTTGCTTTCCGTATCACATAAAGAGCAAGGGAGCATGCAGGGGCCTCCTTTATAGGGGCACTAATCTCATTCACAAGAGGTCCACCCTCAGGACCTAATCACTTCCCAAAGGCCTAACCCCTAATTACTACCAAGGTGGGGATTAACTTTCAACATATTAATTTGGCAGGGGGACACATTTAGTCTATGGTAAGTACAAATATGCCTAGAAAAAGACTGCAAGGAAATACCTCAAAATGTCAGAGATCCTAGCAATGCATATATCACATGACCTAAATTGTCTTATTCTATTGTTAGTATCTGTTTTAAAAAAAATCATTCAACATTTTTCATATTATAAAACATAATAAAATATGTATGTAGATTATATGTGATGGTTTTATTTTTTTCTCAAAAAAAGTGTTTCTGAATCAATGGTATATGTTGCTGATGCTGCAATCTAATAATCAAGAAAGTTAGGTGTATAAATATATAGAGAAGTGTGCATATACAAATAGACCTAAAGAAATTCACCACTGGTGATATTTGGAATGGATGTGTAATTGAAGGCAAAATTTTTGTTGTATGTACGTCAATGTCAGGTTTTTATATTTTATTTTATTATACAGTTCCAATCTTATTGCAATTAAAACAATTCTGACTATATCTCATCACATTAGTTCAGAATATGCAGAAAATAATGGTAATAATAACAATATTCATAATGCAGAAAAAGCATTTGACAAAGTACAACATCTATTCATGAAGTAACCCTCAACAAAGTAGGTTTAGAGGGAGCATACCTCAACATAAAAAAGGCCATATATGAAAAACCCACAGCTAATATCATCCTCAATGGGCAAAAACTGAGAGCTTTTCCTCTACAGTCAGGAACAAGACAGGGATGTCCACTCTCATCGCTGTTCTTTTTAACATAGTGCTGAAGTCCTAGCCACAGTAATCAGAATATAATGAGAAATAAAAGGCATCCAAATCAGCAATGAAGAAGTAAAACTTCCACTATTTCCAGACGACATGATACTCTATATAGAAAACCCAAAAGGCTCCACCAAAAAACTGCTAGAACTTACCAACAGATTCAGTAAAGCTGCAGGATATAAAATCAATGTACAGAAATCTGTTGCATTTCTACACACTAATAATGAAGCAGCAGAAAGAGAAATTAAGGAAATCAATCCCATTTACAATTGCACCAAAAACAATAAGATACCTAGTAATAAACTTAACCAAAGAGGTGAAAGAACTGCATTCTGAAAACTATAAAACACTGATGAAAGAAATTGAAAAAGACCCAAAGGAATGGAAAGACATTCCATGCTCATGGATTGGAAGAAGGAAGAACAAATGTTAAACTATCTATACCACCCAAAGCAATTTACATATTTAACACAATCTCTTATCAACATACCAACATGAACAAACAATCCTAAAATTTGTATGGAACCAAAAAGTACCCTGAATAGCCAAAGTTATCTTGAAAAAGAAAAGCAAAGCTGGAGGCATCACAATTCCAAACTTCAAGTTATGTCACAAAGCTGTACTGATCAAAACAGTATGGTACTGGCAAAAAATAGACACATTGATCAACAGAACAGAACAGAAAACCCAGAACTGAAGTCACAACTATATGGTCAATTAATCTTTGACAAAGGAGGAAGAATATGCAATGGAAAAAAGACAGTCCCATCAACAAATGGTGTTAGGAAAAATGGACAGCTACATGCAAAAGAAAAGTTGTAAAATTGAACAACTTTCCACTTTCGTATGCCATATACAAAAATAAATCGAAAATGGATGCAAGATGTAAATGTGACACAGGAAACCATCAAAATCCTAGAGGAGAACAAAGGCAGTAACTTCTTTGATATTGGACAGAACAACTACTTTCTAGATATATTATCTGAGGCAAGGACAACAAAAGCAAAAATAAACATTGGGACTTCATCAAAATAAGACACTTCTGCACAGTAAAGGAAACATCAAAACTAAAAGCCAACCAACAGAATGGGAGATGTTATTTGCAAATGACATATCTGATAAAGACTTAGTATACAAACGGTATGAAGAACTTCTAGGGGTGTCTGGGTGGCTCATTTGTTAAGCATCTGCCTTCTGCTCAGGTCATGATCCCAGGGTCCTGGGATCGAGCCCCGCTCAGACTTCCTGATCTGTGGGAAGCCTGCTTCTCCCTTTCTCATTCGCCCTGCTTGTGTTCCCTTTCTCGCTCGCGTGTGTGCTCTCTCTCTCTCTCTCTCTCTGTGTCAAATAATTTAAAAAAAGAATTTCTACAAGTCAATACCCTAAAAATGAACAATCAAATTAGAAAATGGGGAGAAAACATGAGTAGAAATTTCCCCAAAGAAGACATCCAGGGACCCACAGACACATGAAAAGATATTCAACATCACTTATCATCAGGGAAATGAGAATCAAAGCCACAATGAGGGATCACTTCACACTTGATAGAATGGCTAAAATCAACAATACAAGGAAGAACAGATATTGGTGAGGACATGATGAAAGGGAAAGGGAACCCTCTTGTACTGTTGGTAGGAATGCAAGCTGGTGTAGCCACTCGAAAACAGTATGGAGTTTCCTGAGAAAGTTAAAAATAGAACTACCCTATGATCCAGCAATTGTACTACTAGGTATGTATCCAAAGAATACAAAAATGTTAATTCAAGGGGATACATGCACCCCAAAGCATATAGAAACATTATCTACAATAGCCGAATTATGGAAATAGTCCAAATGCTATTGACTGATGAATGGATAAAGAAGATGAGGTATATGTATATAATGGAATATTACTCAGCCATAGAAAATAATGACATACTGCCATTTGCAAGGACATGGATGGATCCAGAGAGTACAATGCTAACCAAAGTCAGTCAGTCAGAGAAAGACAAATACCATATGATTTCACTCATATGTGGAGTTTAAGAAACAAAACAAATGAACAAAGGAAAAAAGAGAGAGACAAACCAATCATATGATACCTGTCAAGAAAGAGGCTCTTAACAATAGAGAACAAACTGATGGTTACCAGAGGGAAGGTGGGCAGGAGGACGGGTGAAATAGGTGATGAGGATTAAAGAGTACACTTATCATTATGAGCAGTGAGTAATGTATAGAATTGTTGATTCACTATAGTGTACACCTGAAACTAATGTAACACTGTATGTTAACTATATTGGAATTAAAACTTAATTTAAAAAGGTATATTATGCAAATTGTGTCTATAAAAAAGCTATTGTTGCTTTTTAAATATCAACCAAGATAGAATTTAAGGCAATGGGGATTTATAAAGAAGGATATTTAATAAAGAAACAAAGACCAATCCACCAGGATTGTATTATGATACCTAATTTATATGCACCTAAAGACATAAAGCAAAAATAAAAACCAAAATAAAAGGATGAGTAGAAAAATCCACAATCATAGTGAGAAAGAATAACAGAAGTTTCTTGGTAACTAATTGTACAGTCAGAAAAATATCAGTAAGGATATAAAAAAATTTACCCATGATAGCTTCAGAATACTTAGTAAGAGTCCAGGCATTGGAACAAAATCCACACACTGCCTCTTACTAACTGTGTGACCCTCACTATTTTTATATCATAAACTCCCTTCCTAAACTAATTAGAACTATAGACTCTCTCCTTAGCATATACATACACCTTGAATAAATGGATTCATCCATCCCTACGCACATATGTGCATTTAATTTTGAACACAAGTTTAAGGGGATCCACAAGTAGCCCTTATTAAGGCTTTGTAGTCCAGTTTAATCAGTAGGAACCTAGATAGGAGGGTCAGATAGAAAACAAATAGTAAGATGAAAGACATACACACAGATCAATAATCAGAGTGAATATAAACAGACTAAACACTTCAAATCACACTTGATAGAAGTAATAAATCAAATGCTGCTTAAAGAGACACAACATAAATTTAAGGACACAGAAAGACTGAAAGTCCAAGTAAGCCATAAGCCAAGAAATATTACTAGAGGTAGAGAGATATATTTTATGATGATTAAATTGTCAATCTTACAGGAAGGTACTAAAATTGTAAGTCTGTATCCTTCTACTAACATTGCTTCAAAATATAAAATACAAAAAATATCAGACATAAAAGGAAAATTAGAGAAATGTAAAGTTATGGTGGAACATGTAAATATACCTCTCTAAATAACTAATAGGATAATTAGAAAAAAATTAGCAGAAGTATTAAAGATTTAAGCAATAAGACTAACAAAGTTGACCTAATTTACACATATAGAGCAATACAAACTACAGTTGGAGAATATACATTTTTTTCAAATGCAAACAGGACATTTGCTAAAATCAACCTTTTACTCAGTCTTTTAACCAAGTAGCGACAAATTTTAAAATACTAAAATAATTCAGAATATGTTCTCGGATGACAAATAAACCTAATAATGACAAATGGATAACAACAACAAAAATCTCAAAGTATTTGGAAATTAAGCAATACATTTCTCAGTAATTCATGAGTAAAAACAGAAATTACAATCAAATTTAGCATTACCTTTAATTGAATGATAATGAAAAGACAAAAAATGGAAACCCGTGGAAGGCAGCTATCTGTGCTTAATAAAATATTCTATGGCTTTAAATGCATATATTAGAAAAAAAGAAAGACTGAAAAATAATATTAAAATTTAAAATCTTAAAATTAAAGAAAGACTTAAAAATTATCTTAAGTTTGCCTGAAAATAAGTTTTTTGGGGAAAACAAATTCACACGATTCTTAAAACAAGAAATAATTAAGAATAGAAATTAATAAAAAAGAAATGAAACAAAAAAAGAAGCACACAAAAGTTAATTGCATGTAAATACTAATAGAATCAAAAATTGTCCAAGAAAAAATGAGAAGACATAATATAAATCCCAAGGATAAAAGAAAGAAGAACAGCACATATTCTATAGATTTTAAAAATATAATAAAAGAATAATAAGAACAATGTCATTCTAGTAAATTTAAAATTTAGATTAAATCCATGAATTTATAAAAAACACAACTTACCAAAACGGAAAAAAAGAAGAAATAGAAAATCTAACCAGTCCTATATCTATTAAGTCAAACTGCATGGCAATTTAAAAATTGACATAATTCCCACTTTTGTGGTGACAACAGGAAGAGCTATGAAGACCCGCTCAATATTAAACATTTAACCATTTAATGTCTTTAGGAATTATCCTAAGGGAAAATAGCACATGAAGAAACATTCATTAAAGGAAAATCTACCAAAACTTGGTAAAAACAATAAGGGTTCCTGGCATTTGAACCAAGACCTGCTGCCTCCTTCCTCTTCACCTCCAGCTCAGCTTAACAGAAACTATACTCTGGAGGCACAGCCAAAATTACAGAGCTTCCTTTCCCCTCAGTTCCCAATCAAGGTTTATGTCTCACTGGGAGGGCAGGTCACCAGCATTTCTTATCTCCTCCAAATTAGAGTTGAAGAAGCTAAATTCTTAGTGAATGTGACCAAGAAGTCATGGATTCCTTTCTAAGTAACCAGTCACTACCCCAAAGACAAATGCTTTACCCAACAAAGCAGACCAAGAATAAAGGGGTCCTAAATGCCCTCATCATGGATTCCTCTTAGAGCAGAGATTTCATACCAGGAAAAGCAATCAAATAAATAAATAAACAAATAAAACCAGAGGCTACAGCCCTGCCAAAAGTAGCAGCTCACAGTTTTTGCCCAGGGAGAGAAGTAGCCCATAAAAATAGAGAGCTTCTCAGCTCTCCCCAAAAGAGAGGACCCAATTTGAAACATAGTCTGGGGAAGGTAAAGCTTAAACTTACACTAGAAAACATTAGCTTTCCTTAAATAAAAGCAACAGGTTAAACTATAGGCCAGCTAGTACACCAGAGAAAATTAGGGGGAGAGTTAATAAATAAGAGTCTACTGAGGGTCAGAATAAACTTGAAAGACTGGCCTCAAAAACTGTACCTGATTGAATTTAATTGGATCAGACTTTTAAGCATTTTATCCTCCAGGGCTTTGTTGAAAACAGATCAATCAGCCTATAATTAGCGGAGCCTAACAGGCCAAGTGTAACACCAAATGAAGCAAACAGCTTAATACAGAGATCAGAGAAAGAGTCAGTCAAAAAGTGTGTTGGCAGAAACAACTCTAATTCCAGGATGCCTGTATATGTGCCTATTTGCACCCTCTGAGGAGTGATACCCAAAATATTCACACAGTGGGGGAAACAGCTTCACTAACATAACCTAGTCAAGTCACAAAACAAGCAAGCAAACAACAACCAAAACAAAGAGTGCAGAAGGTGCGGGGGGTGTTAGTTTGTATTCAAAGATGTTAAAATATACTACCTAACCTGTGCAGATTTCAACAAAAGTTACAAAATATTCTGTCAAGAAAAGCTGCATTGTACAGAGTAAAATATGACAAGAAGATTTATTCCTTGAGATTGAACTTAATTCCAACTACTTTAACAGGGGCAGCGGGGGATTTTTATAATCAATACACAAGGAGAAAAAGTCATTGGATTAAAATTACTAATAGTAACTTGATTAGATATCAAGGGTGGAGGAAGAGGAACTTAATTGACTTTCAAGAGTAGAAGGATTCTTACTAAACTAGCTAACCAGGGTTCTTGCTAAAATGAGGATGAAACTAATCTTGACAAAACTAAAACTAATCTTGACAGTCCAAGGACAGGGCCTAATCAAGAAGAAGACTTGGGATGCCTGGGTGGCTCAGTTGGTTAAGCATCTGCCTCCAACTGAGGTCGTGACCTCAGGGTCTTAGGATTGAGCTCCCTGTTAGGCTCCCTGCTCAGCGGGGAGCCTGCTTCTCTCTCCCTCTACCCCATCCCCCTCCCTGGCTTGCGCTCCTGAGCTCTTTGTCTCTCTCTCCTGTTCTCTCTCTCTCTCAAATAAATAAAGTCTTATAAAGAAAGAAAAAAGTCCTTGCATATAAAGTACAGACCCATGTACAGGAAAAAGGAGGCAACACAAACTATGCTGTGAGAAGTACCAGATGTCAGATTGAACATACAAAGATTTTAAAGTAGCTATTATAAATATCCTCAAAGAACTAACAAACAATGCTTAAAGAAATAATGTAAGATATGAAGACAATGTTCTATATCAAAGATATAAATAGAGAATATCAACATATAGAGAATATCAACAAAGATTTTTTAAAAATAAGAAAAACAATGGAAACTCTGGATTAGATGAGTATAATAATGAAAATGAAAAATTCACTAAAGATGCTCAACAGATTTCAATAGAAGAAGAAAATATAAGTGAAGTTGAAGAATGACATTGTGCAATCTGAAGAACAAGGATAAAACAGAATAAAGAAAAATAATCAGAGACTCAAAAGATGTAAGACACACCAACATATGTGCAATAGGAGTACCTGAAAAAGAGGAAAGAGAAAAGAGTAGAAGAATATATTCAAAGAAATAATGGCTCTGGGTGCCTGACTGGCTCAGTCAGTAGAGCATACAACTATTGATCTCAGAGTTTTGAGTGCAAGCCCCAAGTTGGGCATAAAACTTACTTAAAAAAAAAGAGTGGCTGAAAACTTCCCAATTTGCTAAAACAAAAAACAAACAAACAAAATCTGGAAAAAGAAGAGCAAATTCAACTGAAAGCAACCTGAAGGAAGAGTATTCTAAGGATTACAGAAGAAATTCGTGACATACAGAAAAGAAAATATAGAGAAAATGAATACCAGAAATTGGTTCTTTGAGGAATAAAATTGACAAACCTTAGGTAGACTGAAAAAAGAGAAAAGACAAATTACTACAACGAAAAATAAAAGAGGGGACAATACTATCAACTTTACTGTTATAAACTGGGTTATAAGGGAATATTATGAACAACTAAATGCAACAGAGTCAATAACTTAGATTAAATGGACACATCCATATAAAAGACAGAAACTACTGAAAGTGACTCAAGATGAAATAAAAATAATGGCCTAAACTACTAAACTTGGTGAAAAACATTAAATCTACACATCAAAGAATCTCAGCAACTCCAAGAAGGATAGACTAAAAAAGATCTACACCAAGACATAAAATTGAACCATTGAAAGAAAAAGAGTCTTGAAGGCAATAAGAAGAGCAACTTATCACAAGTTAAGGATACTCAAGATTATCATCTAATTTCTCACTAGAAATCATGGAGATCAGAAGGCAGTGCAATGACATATTTAAAGTACTGAAAAGGGGCACCTGGGTGTCTCAGTGGGTTAAGCCTATGCCTTCCACTCAGGTCATGATCTCAGGGTCCTGGGATGGAGCCCTGCATCAGGCTCCCTGCTCAGTGGGGATCCTGCTTCCCCCTCCCACTCTTCCTGCCTCTCTGCCTACTTGTGACCTCTCTCTCTGTGTCAAATAAATAAAATCTTAGAAAAGAAATAAAGTAGAAAAAAGAAATAAAGAAATGAATAACAAATTATATATATATTTTTTTTAATTTTGTATTATTTTATTTTTACAGTGTTCCAAAATTCATTGTTTATGCACCCAACCCTGTGCTCCATGCAATACGTGCCCTCCTGAATACCCGCCACCAGGTTCACCCAAACCCCCGCCCCCTTCCCCTCCAAAACCCTCAGTTTGTTTCTCAGAGTCCACAGTCTCTCATGGTTTGTCTCCACTTCTGATTTCCCCTAACTCACTTCTCCTCTCCATCCCCAATGTCCTCCGTGTTATTCCTTATGCTCCACAAATAAGTGAACCATGAGTTCTATATCTGGTACAACTGTCCTTTTAAAATAAGGGAGAAATTAAAACACTCTCAGAAAAGCAAAAACTAAGTGAGTTTGTTACCAAGAAAACTGCCCCACAGGAAATGCTAAAAGGTGTTCAAATGAAAGGACCTCAGTCATATAAGAAAAAAAGATCTCTGGTAAAGGTAAATGTATGGGCAAATATAAAAGCCAGTATTACTACACTTTTAATTTGTAACTCACTTTTTATTGCCTGCTTGACATAAAAAACATGCATAAAAATAATTATAAGTTTATATTATTAGATACACATGAGTAAAGACGTAATTTGTGATAAAACCACAAAAGAGGTAGACAAAAGAATACCAAAGGAAACTGAACACAGGGACACATATATTTGTACATGAATATTCATTGCAATCTTATTCACGATAGGTAAAAGGTGGAAAATCCAAGTTCTCATTAACAGATGAATGTATAAACAAAATGTAGTATATACATCCAATAGAATAATATTCACTTACAAAAATGAATGAAGTTCTGAAACATGCTACAATATGGATGAATCTTCAAAAAATTACATTAAATGCAGTCAGCCAGACACAAAAGGACAATATCGTATGATTCCACTTATATAAGATATCTAAAATAGACAAATTAATAGAAACAGATGGTAGATTTGGAGGTTACCAAAACTGGCGGAGGGAAAAATGCAGAGTTATTACTTACTGGATACAGTTGCTGCTTGGGCTTCTGAAATAGTTTTAGAAATAGATAGGAGTGATGCTTGCATAACTTTGTGAATGAAATTAATGTCACTGTTCTGTATACTTAAAAATTATTTAAATGGAAAGTTTTATGTTATATATATTTTACTAAAATAAAAAAAACTACCAAATTGACGTGATCTGAAAATCTGTTGTGACTATGTTGCTTCTCCCAGTATTCAATCTCTTGACTGAAGCTTTGTTTGTATTCTCTCTTTTTTTTTAAGATTTTATTTATATATTTGACAGACAGAGATCACAAGTAGGCAGAGAGGCAGGCAGAGAGAGAGGGGAAGCAGGCTCCCTGCTGAGCAGAGAGCCCCATGCGGGGGGCTCAATCCCAGGACCCTGGGATCATGACCAGAGCCCAAGGCAGAGGCTTTAACTCATTGAGCCACCCAGGCGCCCCTGTATTCTCTTTTGATCATTAGCTCACTCTTAGTCATTTTACTTAATTTGTACTTGGTTCTCTAGTGCCCCTCCCTGTGGCATTCATTATCCTTTCTCTGTTTACCAGAGAGGGGCTACAATTCCTTTTAGGGCTATTGGCTATTAGCACATCTTCTCTGACAAATCTTCTTTTTATTTCCATTGCATCAAAGATGTGTGTGTGTGTGTGTGTGTGTGTGTGTGTGTGTGTTATAAGCACGAGTATTGTATTTTTGTAGTGGTGTCATTCTAGTCAAAGAACATCATGCAGATATTTGCAGTGATTTAAAAAAAGAACTTTTACTATGATTCTGGATATTCAGCCAGCCCCACTTTGTGCTGCTACTTCTAAAATGGTAAAGGTATATCTTGTTTTATTGTGCTTTGCTTTACTGAGCTTTGCAGATATTGAATTCTTCACAAATTAAATGTATGTGGCAACCTTGCATTGAGCAGGTCTATTGGCTTCATTTTTCAACAGTATTTCCTCACTTTGTGTCACATTTTGATAACATTTGTAATATTTCAAACTTTTTCATTATCATATTTGTTATGGTGATCTGTGATTAGTAATCTTTGCTGTGATTATTGTAATTGTTTGGGACACCACAAACCGTACCCATGTAAGACAACAAACTTAACTGATAAATGTATGTGTGTCCTGACTACTCCATCAACCAGTCGTTCCCCATCTCTCTCCCTCTCCTCAGGACTTTATGCCCTGAGACATGACAATATTGAAATTAGGTCAATTAATATCCCTACAGTAACCTCGCATGTTCAAGTAAAAAGAAGAGTTGTACATCTCTCATTTTTAAATCAAGAGCAAGATATGATTAAGTTTAGTAAGGAAGGCATGTCAAAAGTCAAGGTAGGCTGACAGCTAGGCCTCTTTCACCAAACAATTAGCCAAGTTGTAAATGCAAAGGAAAGCCTCTTGAAGAAAATTAAAAGTGTTACTCTAGTGAGCATGTGAATAAGAAAGTGAAACAGCCTTACTGTTAATATGAAGAAAGTTTTAGGGGTCTGGAAAGAAGATCAAATCAGCAACAACATTCCCTTAAGACAAAACCTAATCCAGAACAAAGCTCTAAGTCTCTTCACTTCTCTAAATGCTGGGAGAGGTGAGGAAGCTGCAGAAGAAAAGTTTGAAGCTAGCAGAGATTGGTTTATTAGGTTTAAGGAAAGAAGCTGTTTCCATAACATAAAAGTACAAGGTGAAGCAGCAAGTGTTGATGCAGAAGCTGCAGCAAGTTATCCAGAAGATCTAGATAAGATAATTCATGAAGCTGGCTACACTAAACAACAGATTTTCAATGTAGACAAAACAGCCTTCCGTTGGAAGAAGATGCCATCTGAGACTTTCATAGCTAGAGACAAGTCAGTGCCTGGCTTCAAAGCCTCAAAAGAAAGGCTGGCTCTCTTGGTAGGGTTATTGCAGCTGGTGACTAACTTGAAGCCAAAACTCAAGTACCATTCTGCAAATATTAGGGCCCTTAAGAATTATGCTAAATCTACTCTGCCTGTGCTCTATCAATGGAACAACAAAGCCTGAGAGCCAGCACAACTATTTACAACATAGTTTACAAAATGTTTGAAGTTCACAGTTGAGACCTACTGCTAAGAAAAAAAGATTCCTTTCCAAATATTACTGCCCATTGACAAATGAACCTGGTCACCCAAAAGCTCTGATGGAAGGTGCCTGTGTGGCTCAGTTGGTTAAGCCTCTGCCTTCGGCTCAGGTCATGATCTCAGGGTCCTGGAATCGAGCCCCGCATCAGGGTTCTCCCTCTCCCTCTGCCTGGCACTCTGCCTGCTTGTAGCCCCCTGCCTTTGTCAAATAAATAAATAAATAATAAATAAAATCTTTTTAAAAAAATTCTGATGGAGATGTATAATGAGATTCATGTTTTCATGCCTGTTAACACATCATCCATACTGCAACCCACGGATAAATGGGTAATTTCCATGTTCAAGCCTTATGATTTAAGAAATACATTTCATGATGCTGTAGCTGCCATAGTGATTCTTCTGATGGATCTGGGCAAATTAAATTGAATCCTGTAAAGGATTCACCATTCTAGATACTATTAAGAACATTCATGATTCATGGGAAGAAGTCAAAATATCAACACTAAAAGGAATTTAGAAGTTTATTTCAACTCTCATTGATGACTTTGAGGGGTTTAAGACTTCAGTGGAGGAAGAGAACTAGAATTAGAAGTAGAGACTGAATGGAACTGAATTTCTGCAACCTCATGATAAAAATTTAATGGGTGAAGAGTTGCTTCTTATAGATGAGCAAAGAAGGTGATTTCTTGGGATGGAATCTACTCTTGGTGAAGACGCTGTGAAGATTGTTGAAATGAAAACAAAAGATTTAGAACATTACATAATCTTACTTGATGAAGCAGCAGCAGGGTTTGAGAGGATGGACTCCAATTTTGAGAGAAGTTCTACTGTGGGTAAAATGCTATTGCTTGCAACAGGGAAATTGTTCATAAGAGAAACAGTCAATGTGGAAAGCTTCTCATTGCTGTCTCTTTTAAGAAATTACCACAACCACTCCAAATTTCAGCAACCATCATCCTGATCAGTCAGCAGCCACCAACATTGAAGCAAAATCCCTTACTAGCAAAAAAAATATTATGAATCACTGAAGGCAAAGATGATGGTTGGCACTTTTTGGCGATGAAATATTTTTAATTAGGCATGTACATATTTTTAGACATAGTGCAACTGCACACTTGATGGACTATAGTAGAGCAGAAACAAACTTTTATCTTCACTGGGAAAACAAAAAATTCATGTGACTCTCTTTATTGCAGTATTTGCTTTGGAGATATTGCAATATCTCCAAGGTATGCTTATATATGAAACATGGACAGGATACAGGTAAGATATATGCTTATTTATTTCTAGTACATTGTTTTGCCCCACTCCTGTGTAAGCTCCCTGCCTGGTGAGCTGGGCTAGACCTTTGAAAAAAAGCACTCTGTAATATAGCATATACTGTTTAGAATGCTGACAAAGCAATTTTTGTTGGCTAGACAATCAATGAATAGCAGCTTTCTGGATGTGCTAGCATGCCCAATAAATGTCTATTGCTCACAATAGCTATCATTTTTTAAAAGAATGAAAGTTTTCCAAGTGATATATGTATGCAGATCATGAGGTAGATACTACAGATAATATTCCCACTTTACGGGTAAGTCTATCATGGTTCAAGGAGGTTATACAGCATACTTAAGTTCACTGAGCTAAATGAAGAGTCACATCTAGAATTTATATCCAGGTTTGTCTGACTATATAGCATGTGATCCTAGACATAAGTTACATTGTCTCTATTTAGAATATATAAAACTTCCATCTGGATCTCCCCCAGACATCTCAAACTCAACTTGTACAAGTATGATCTTGCTATCTTTCTCTTGCCCTTATAACTTTCCCTCACACCATTCCTTCTCCTTTTTACATGAACCCTATTTCAGTAATTGGTGTCAACATACCACCAACTTTGATGCCTTCTCTCTCATCCTATACAATCAATCAACAAGTCCTGGAGACTCTGACTTTTATTTGGGTATGATCCCATTTGTGTATATATATTTTTTAAAACAGTCTTTAAAAAACATTTTTAGAGCAATTTGAAATTCACAGTCTTCCAAAGTGGCTATACCATTTCACATTCCCACCAGCAATGAATGAGTGAGTGTTCCTGTTGCTCTACAACCCTGGCAGCATTTGATATTGTCAGTGTTCTAGATTTTTGTCATTTTAATAGATCCATAGTGGTATCCTGTTGTCATTTTAATTTGCATTTCCATGATTACATACGGTGTGGAGAATATTTCTGTATGCTTACTTCCCATCTATATATCTTTTTGGTGAGGTATCTGTTATGTTCTTTGGCCCGTGTTTTAATTGGGTTGCTTGCTTTCTTACTGTTGAATTTTATGAGTGCTTTGTGTATTTTGGATAACAGCCCTTTATCAGATGTGTTTTCTGCAAATATTTTCTCCCAGTCTGTGGCTTATCTTCCCATTCTATTGACATCGCCTTTCACAGAGCAGAAGTTTTTCACTTTAATCAAGTCCAACTTATCAATTATTTCTTTTGTGGATTATATTTTGGAGTTGTATCTAAAAAGTTATCATCTGGGGGGCCCGGCTGGCTCAGTTGATAGAACATGTGGCTCTTGATCACAGGGCTGTAAATTCAAGCCCCACATTAGGTGTAGAGATTACTTAAAAATAAAATCTTTAAAAAAGTAAAATAAAAATAAGAAATTATATCCAAGGTCATATAGATTTTCCTGTGTTGATTTCTTTGCACTTAGTTCTACGATCCATTTTTTATTTAATTTTTGTGAAGGGCATAAGGTCTATGTCTAGGTTCATTCTTTTACATGTAGATGTCCAGTTGTTCCAGGACCATTTATTGAAGTACATTTCTTTGCTTCAGTGCGTTGCCTTTGTTCCTTTGTCAAAGATCACTTGACTATATTTTGTGGGTCTATTTCTGGGCTCTTTATTCTGTTCTATTGATCTATCCATCTATTCTTTTGCCAATACCACACTGTCTTGTTTACTATAGCTTTATGATAAGTCTTGTAGTTGGATAGTAGTGTCATCCATCAGTCCTCAAACTTCATTCTTCTTTAACATTGTGTTGGCTTTTCTGGGTCTTTTGCCTCTCCATGTAAACATTGAAGTGACTTTATTGACACCCACAAAATAAATTGCTGGGATATTTATTGGGATCTAACCTTTAAATATGTCTCTAAAACTCACATATGGCTTCACAGGGAAATTCTACCAAACATTTAAAGAATAGTTAATATCTACTCTTCTCAAAACTTTTCAAAAAATGAAAGAGGGAGGAAAGCTTCCAAATTCATTCTATGAGGCCAGCATGACCCTGGTACCAACACAAGATAAAAACACCACAAAAAAGAAACTGCAACCCAATATCTCTGATAAACATAGATGCAAATATCCTCAATAAAAAACACAATCCACCAATATGCTAAAAAAAATCATTCACCACTATCAAGAGGGATTTATTCCTGGGACATAATGGTGGGTCAATATTTGAAAATCAATCAACATGATACATCATATCAATAAGAGAAATTATAAAAACCATATAATCATTTCAACAATAGATGTAGAAAAAGCATTCTCAACTACAACAGCCATTTATGATAAAAAGCCTTTGACAGTAGGTTTAGAGAGAACATACCTCAACATAATAAATTTCGTAAGTGAAAAACCCACAGTGAACATCATACTCAATGGGGAAAAACTGAGAGCTTTTCCTTTATGGTCAGGAACAAGACAAGGATGTCCACTCTCACCACTTTCATTCAACATAATTGTGGAAGTCCTAGCCACAGCAATCAGACAAGGAAAAGAAATAAAGGCATCCAAATTGGTAAAGAAAAAATAAAACTTTCACTATTTGCAGATGACATATAACTATATATTGAAAACCCTAAAAATGCCACCAAAAAACTACTAGAACTGATGAATGAATTCAGTAAGGTCTCAGGATACAAAATCAATGTATAAAAATCTATTTCACTTCTATACACTAATAATGAAGCAGCAGAAAGAGAAACTAAGAAAACAATCCCATTTATAATTGCACCAAAAATAATAAAATATCAGGAATATAAAATTAACCAAGGAGGTGAAAGACCTATACACTGAATTCTATAAACATTTACGAAAGAAATTAAAGATGGCAAAAATTTTTTACTACATAGTGGAAAAATATTCCACTACACTGTGGAATATTACTCAGTCATTACAAAGAATGAAATCTCGCCATTTGCAACAACATGGACATTCCATGTTCATGAATTGGAAGAACAAATATTATAAAAATGTCCAAAGTAATCTATAGATTTAATGCAATTCCTATCAAAATCCCAAAAGCATTTTTCACAGAACTAGAACAAAATAATTCTAAAATTTGTATGGAACTACAGATCTCAAATAGCCAAAGCAATCTTGAAAATGAAGAACAAAACTAGAGGTATCACAATCCTCAGATTAATCCCAGATTTCAATTTATACTCCAAAGCTGAAGTAATCAAAACATGGTATGGTACAGGAACAAAAATACACTCATAGATCAATGGAACAGAATAGATAGCCCAGAAATAAACCCATGATTATATAGTCTATTAATCTTCAACAAAGGAGGAAAGAATATGCATGGTGAAAAGACAGTCTCTTCAACAAATGGTGCTGGGAAAACTGGACAGCTACATTCAAAAGAATAAAACTGGACCACTGTCTGACACCATACACAAAAATAAACTCAAAATGGATTAAAGACCCAAATGTGAGTCTCAAAACCACAGAAATCCTAGAAGGGAGCATAAGCAATAATTTCTCTGACATTGTCCATGACAACAATTTTCTAGATATTATCTCCTGCAGCAAGAAAAATAAAAGGAAAAGTAAACTATTGGGACTACATAAAAATGAAAAGCTTCTGCACAACAAAGGAAACAATTAACAAAACTAAAAGACAACCTACTGAATGGGAGAAGATATTTGCAAATGACATATCTGATAAAGGCTTAGTATCGAAAATATATAGATAATTGATACAACTCAACACCACAAAAACAAATCCAATTTAAAAATGGGCAGAAGACAAAAATAGATAATACTCCAAAGAAGACATACAGATAATAGACACATGAAGAGATGCTCAGCATCACTTATTATCAGAGAAATGCTTATCAAAGCCACAATGAGATAGTACCTCACACTTGTCTGAATGGCTAAAATCAACAACACAAGAAACAGCAAGTGTTGGCAAGGATGTGGAGAACCCTCTTGCACTGTTGGTGGAAGTGCAAACTGTTAGAGCCACTGTGGAAAACATTATGGAGATTCCTGAAACTACAAATAAAATTACCATATGATCCAATAATTCCACTACTGGGTGTTTACCCAAAGAAAAATGGAAACACCAGTTTGAAAAGATACATCCGCCCCTATGTTTATAGCAGCATTATTTACAATAGCCAAATTATGGAAGCAGTGTCCATCAATAGATAAATGGATAAGGAAGATGTGGCGCACCCTTCCACACATGCACATGCACACACAGTGGAATATTACTCAGCCATTAAAACGAATGAGATCTTGCCACTTGCAACAACATGGATGGAGCTAGAAAGTATAATTCTAAGTGAAATAAGTCAGAGAAAGACAAACACCATATCACCTCCCTCATATGCAGAATTTAAGAAACAAAACAAACAAGGGCAAAAGAGACAAACCAAAAAACAGGCCCTTAAGTACAGAAAACAAACTGATGGTTACCAAAGGAGAGGTGGGTGGTGGGTGGGTGAAACAGGTGAAAGGGATTAAGAGTACATTTATCGTGATGAGCACTGAGTAATGTATAGAATTGTTGAATCACTGTATTGCACACCTGAAACTAATAGAACAGTTTATGTTGTGATGAGCACCAGGTGATGTATGGAACTGTTAAATTACTATATAATACACCTGAAACTAATATGACACTGTAAATTAACTAACTGGAATTACAATAAAAATTTAGGGATGCCTGGGTGACTCAGTCGGTTAAGCTGCTGCCTTCGGCTCAGGTCATGATCCCAGAGTCCTAGGATTGATACTGCATCGGGCTCCTTGCTCAGCGGGGAGCCTGCTTCTCTCTCTGCCTCTGCCTGCCACTTTGCCTGCTTGTGCTCTCTCTCTCTCTGACAAATAAATAAATAAAATCTTAAAAAAAAGAATGTGATAGCTTTAAAATAAACATTTAAAGTAAAGAAATAAAAAATAATACAGCACTGCATGTTAAGTATACCGGAATTAAAAATTTTTAAAAGGAAAAAAATTAAAAACCAATAAACAAAAAAGTAAACAATAAATAAGACTAGTTTTCCTCTCCAACTCTTCTACCACTACACATTTAAGCCACTACAATGCTTCCTGTTTAAATGAATGATGCCAGCATACTTTTAAATGCCAAAGTCAGAAACCTGGATATTATCCTTCACTTTTGTTCCCTTACTTCCCTCAATCTCCTCAATAACCAGTTCCTGAGAACCCAACATTTTAATTATCTTCCACCTCTGTCCACCTTTGTTTTCCAATCCTACTGTCTGTTATTGCCCTGGTTCAGGTTCAGGACCCCTCCGCCCCCAGTCACTTCTCTCCTGGAATACTGTGAAAAATTACCTGCTGGCCTCACTGTATCATGTGTTGTTACCATCTAATGGATTAATTTTTTCAAAATATGAAATCTTATAAAAATCACTGCTACTCAGTATTTTCTTTCTTTCTCCCATGGTCCTGTGAGACATGTACCGTTAGAAAAAAATTTTTTTTCGGGGGATGATGTAGTGAAGAAGAAACCGCCACCTTCTCCAGGATAAAAAGGAACTTTGAGTTATTTACATATGAGCTTTTAGCAGCTTGAGGCCTTGTTACCATGGAATGCCTAGAGAATAAGCAAGAAGTACATCTTTTGGTTATTTAGAAGATAGGAGTCCAAGATCTTATGTAGGATAATTACTGTAAAAAATGTCAATTATGCATAAATTCATAATTTAAATCGCAAAGAATGTATTTTGGAACTTAAAAATGTTGTTCAAAAATTCCTCTGAATTACAAATGCTCATAAGAGGCCAAGAAATTGATGAAAATAAATAATAAAGGTGAACTTGTAGTACCAGATAAAGTAATACATTTTTATTTTTATTTATTGTTTTTTAAAGATTTTATTTATTTATTTGACAGATCACAAGTAGGCAGAGAGGCAGGCGGGGAGAGAGAGAGGAGGAAGCAGGCTCCCTGCTGAGCAGAGATTCCCAATGCAGGGCCCACAGGGCTCAATCCCAGGACCCTGAGATCATGACCTGAGCCGAAGGCAGAGGCTTATCATGACCTGAGCCGAAGGCAGAGGCTTAACCCACTGAGCCACCCAGGCGCCCCGATGTAATACATTTTTAAAAGTGACTTCTTGACAATAGAGAAAATAACTAAGGAAGAGCATTTGAAGGTTGACAGGTCTCGGAACAACTTGGTTTTTAGAATATGATAAAGATAGCCTTTCAAATTCAGCAGTAAGAGCTAAATAATTTTTATAATGCTCTAACTTTATGCTCACTTGGACACCAGCCAATCTGGACCCAGACTTCTCAACCTGAGGGACAAGAGTTCATTGCCATCCTTATCCTCATCAGGGAGTGCCATTAAGTAAACCTCTATACTTTCACGACATAGTATGGCCATCATAACATGAATGTATAGATATTGACAGGTAGGTCTCATCAATTCATAGGGAGGACACATGGAAAAGTAGGTAAATTGGAGCTAGAATCTCAGGCTTGACACACGCCAGTGTTAAAAGGCATTGCATAAAATTTTGAACCTGCTTTTTCATCTGTAAAGTTAGAATTATATCTACAACATAGGTATAAGTCCATGGTTCTAAATGTAAAAAATACAAATAGAAATCACTATATTTCTAGCACTGAGCTAGGTTTAAGAGGATGCAACTGACCTACTGGAAATGACATTTTGGCTAAGTAGTTAAAACCCATTGACATGAACATATTTTGAGGATGATTATGGACTACAAGGAAAAGGACAAGAAGAGTTTAGAGAAAGTAGCAGTCTTCATGAACTGGTTTAGTCTGAAAAGACTACAGATTAAAAAGGTTTTTAATATGGTCCTGGCAATGATGAGATGGAATAGATAGATACTCCCATGCATTGTTGATGCAACTGTTAATTGGTATAACCTTTTAGGAGCAAAATATGGAAATATTTCTAATAATTAAAACGTGTTTAATATTTGTATTGAGGTGAAATTCACATAAAATAAAATTAACTATTTTAAGTTTATAACTCAGTGGCATTTAGAATATTCACTTTGTTGCGCAACTGTTCACTTTTATCTGGTTCCAAAACATTTTTATTACTCCCACAAATGAGTCCCTTTACCAATTTACCCATTCTGTTCTCTCTTCAGCCCTGACAAAAACTAATTCATGTTTTGTCTTTATGGATTTACATATTCTTCACATTTGATATAAATGGAATCATCCAATATGTGACCTTTCATGTGTGGTCTCTTTTACTTAGCATAATTTTTTTCAAGGTTCATCCTTGAACCTTGTAGCATGTTATCTGTCTTTCGTTCATTTTTAGGGTGGAATAGTATTCCATTATATGAATACATTACATTTTGTTTATCAACTCATCAGTTGATGGGCATTTGGGTTGTTTCCATTTTGAGTTTTATTTTTGGAATAACATGAGGCAGGGGTTTGATCTCATTCTTCTGCATGTGGATTTTCAGTTGTCTCATCACCATTTGTTGAAGAGCTTATTCTGTCTCTCATTGAAAGGACTTGTCATCCTTGCCCAAAATCAATTGACAACAGATGTATGGGTTTATTTCTAGACTCTCAGTTCGATTCCATTGATCTACATGTCTATTCTTATGCCAGAAGTACATGGTTTTACTATAAATTTGTAGGCTTTTAAAATAAGAAAGTGTGAGTCTTCTTACTTTCAGCATTTTGTGTTTATTTGGGATTTCTTGCAATTCCATATTAATTTTACTCTCAGCTTTTCTATTTCTCAAAAATAGACTTCTTATTTTGATAGGAATTGCATTCGATCCTTTCATTGCTTTGGGAATTATTGTCATCTTAACAAATGTTGAGTCTTCCAATCCATGTACATGGAACATCTCTCCATTTATTTAGGTCTTATTTAATTACTTTCAGCAATTCTGTAATTTTCAGTGTACAAATCTTGAGATACCTTAAATTTATTCTTAAGTATTGTATTCTGTTTTGTGCTTTTGTACATAGAATTGTTTCTTAATTTCATTTTTGATTGCTCATTCCTAGTGTATAGAAATACAAGCAATTTGGAAGAGCTGATTTTGTATCTGGCAATTTGCCAAGTTCATTTATTAGTCCTAGTAGACTTCTTTTTTTTAAATGTTTTATTTTTTCAGTGTAACAGTATTCATTATTTTTGCACCACACCCAGTGCTCCATGCAATCCGTGCCCTCCACAATACCCACCACCTGGATCCCCCAACCTCCCACCCCCCCTTCAAAA